>NW_027307682.1:0-159000 GCF_964275005.1 Diadema setosum | reverse complement strand
TACATACAATTGACGTAATTTCACGGTTGAATGAGCACATTAAAACATAGAAAAATAACAATTTAAATTGTGCAGTAAGAATTGCGATAATTTTGCGCACTGAAATCAAGTGTTTAATGTTTTTTGTATTATGTTTAATACCACTGTGCATATACAGTAATCACCTGACATTTCAGTCACGCTCCAATGAGCACGTGGGGCCGGAAAACCCGTTTTACCCTATATAATAAAAAAGTATTCATTGTTTTTTATGTTTTAGTTGCAATGTTGGGAAATTGCTCTGATTTCAATGAAAAAAATAACATTTCAATACAAAATTACATGGTGACATGCTTCAGTGAGCACATAAGATGAGCAAAGTGTGTGGGTCAAAACCATTTTTCGTGGCTGAAATTCCCATAAGATTTACATTTGTTTTGTTTATGAAGATGTATTCAGCGGTGTTAGCGGATAGAGCCTAAAAAGTGAGTGACGATGCTACCCAATCTGTGTTATATTGCCATAACGATCGCATAATAGTCAACCAACATTCTAAGCAACTAACATTACCATCACAATCATCAACAGCCCATTATGAACAACAAAGGCCACTATCTCACCACAATATCTGTCTCCAGACTCTCAGTGCATATTTACAGCACGGGAGGATATTGATGTTTAACAAAAGTGAAATTTGGTACCATGTGACCAATGACCAATTGCATTTATTTTCCCTTGAGTTAATGCATGACTTCATGACGTCACAAAGACATCAAGAACTTAATGCCAAAATCAGTATTCATTTGCGAGGACAAAGGCCCGGAGATTTAATTTGCATAATTTCTCATCTCTGCCCCAACAAGGGAATGTCATCAAACTAAAGGCAGACCAATTTCCCAGGAATACTTCAATATTTAATCAAAGGTAGCCATGGATTATAAGGGGGGGGGGGGGGGGGTTCCGGCCCCAGGTACCCTTTGACGTGTAAAATCTTGAAGGAATGCCAAGGATCACTGAGACATTTATATCGGTCCTAAAACGCAATAATGAAATGTTTTTCAGTTGATTTTAAATGCAGAATATCAAAACAACACCTGCTGGATGATTTCAGTAAGATAAATCATTGTTTCATAATGTGGTCATTCAATCGTAAAATAAACCACATTGCATGCATAAGCCATTGTTAGCTTTCAAAAACATAAATTCCTCCTCTTCACATGAACTTACCATGGGGATTATGGCCAAACTGCCAATTTTTCATTATGTAGGGTACAAGAAGGATTTCCAGCCTCACGTGCTTATTGAAGCGTGACTGAAATGTCAGGTAGTCACTGATATGCGTGTGGGTATTAACACAATATAAAAAAAGCATCATGCAGTTGATGTTAGAGCGCAAATCATCGCAATTCTTACTGCACAATTTAAATTTTATTTTTTCTTTGTTTTTGATGTGCTCATTCAACCGTGAAATTACTTGAATTGTGTGTAAAAACTGTTCAACACACGAATTCAATCTCAATTGACAGAAATTACCACGAGAAACATGTCATATTGGCCATTTTGGTAATTTTCACCCCGTGTTCACTCAACCGTGAAATTTTGTGCACAAGTCACATGGTACGATAAGAAGCACATAAATTATACGTTGCATGCCTTTTTATCCTGGAAAATTGAAATTTGTTCCGATATCACCAAATCAAAGTTGCAAAATTGGGCTTGTGAACTCCAAAAAGTGACCATTTTGACTTTAAGTCATGCTCACTCAAGCGTGACCAAGTGATATCCACTGAATTTCACATAAAAGGTAGCAGAGAAATACAGCTACATAATCATGTATTCAGATTTCCTCAAAGGTTCCTGATTCATAAATTACAGAGGTTTGTTTTAGGGGGAACTTACTTTTTGTTTAGTGTTTAGATGTGAAAATTGACATGATTGTCTTTATCGAGCACTAGCTCACTCACCCTTCGATGAATTTCTCCCAGATTTTAATATGTTGTAGCTGAGACTTTGCGCTATCGTAATGTGTCCTCCGTTCTTTCATACGACGTCAAAAGCACGTCGAAAAACTCGGCTTAAGTAATCAAAGCTTAGCTTCATTAGGTGATCCGAGTATCCTCTCGGATCACCTTCTGTATCTGTACGGATTCTTTGTTGGTTCTTCTTCTTCTTCTTCTTCTTCTTCTTCTTTATTTCTGGACAAAATTTGTGTAGAGGTTAGCTCAGAAAGTCCTCTTCCTATCAATTTCAAAATTATACCATATATGTATCATGTCCCAAAGACGACAGATCTAATGTATAATAGTGATCAGTCGACCGTGACGTCACTGTGACGTCATTATATGAAAACACATTCTCAATCATATCTCACTAATGGAATAGAGTTTTTCAATGAAATTTACGTCACATATATTACAAGTTATGCGCATTCTACTCATATTCTCAAAATTCATATTTTCTCTTAAAACGTGCGCGTACGCGCGCGTTGAAATATTTGTATCCTCAAATCGAGCTCAAAATTTTTTTGCACACGTTTCAGACCATTTGGAGCATTTTTTGAAAAATTGAAAAAATCGGACGGACGCGTACGCGCGCGCACATATACGCACGCACAGCTCATATGCAATGAAAATTTCCCGTTTTTTCACTTTGATCGGATGTCTGAAATGTCAAGGAATATTTCTACCAAGTTTCAAGTCAATCCCACTCAAAATGACGTCATACGGGCCCGTCAAAGTTGAAATTCCGCGCGCGCGTCAATGGCGATATACAGTACAACAATGCCAAAAAACCGCCAATTTTAAATCCGATTTTACTCGTCAGGATGGACGGTGACCCCCCATTTTCTTTACATATTCTGAAAGCTGATGAGTTGTACATGTCATTTCATGGGTTGGCAATGCTGGAAAAATGATGAAAAGATATCAAATTTCTTAATAAATCAAAACAAGTCAATTTTCAAAATGACGTCATCAAATTTCAAGTTTACTCGAGCGTATCTCACTTATCCTTAGTCAATTTTCACCCAGATTTCAGTATGCTGTAGCTTATTTAATACTCTATCAGTTATGTAATAACACAATTTTGATTGAATGACAGCATGACCTCATAAAAATGAATTGAAAGTAACCTTGTCGAATTTGACCAGTTTACGTGTTATCTCTATGGGAGTGCAGTTTTTCTGGAAATGAAAATTGACATGACTGTCTTTTTCGAGCACTAGCTCACTTATGCTTCGGTGAATTTCTCCCAGATTTTAATATGTTGTAGCTGAGACTTTGGGCTATCGTGAATGTGCATTTTGTTTTTTCATACGATGTCGGGATCACATCAATAAACGTGGTTGAAATTAAAGCTTATATTCGTTGTATTGAAATATTTCTTTCTTTCTGCAACTTTCTTTGCAATAACTCAAGAAAAACATACCCTATCAACACCATATTTTGTACATGCTTAGTTCATGTCACCTTCATTATTTCATAAAATAACAACTACTTGATCAGATGCCATCTTGGTTATGTAAAGTAGGGTCAAAGGTCATAAATGTTTCATCCTGTATCTTGGTGAATACATCTCCTATCTTTCCCATATTTTGCACACGTAAAGACCATGTGACAAGGATCATATCACAAAATAACCACTTTTTGCTCAGATGACATCTTGTCTTTGCAAAGTGGGGTCAAAGGTCATATGTACTTCTTTCTTTATCGTCATTATGACGTGTTATCTCTATGGGAGGGATTTTTTCTAGATGTGAAAATTGACATGATTGTCTTTATCGAGCACTAGCTCACTCACCCTTCGATGAATTTCTCCCAGATTTTAATATGTTGTAGCTGAGACTTTGCGCTATCGTAATGTGTCCTCCGTTCTTTCATACGACGTCAAAAGCACGTCGAAAAACTCGGCTTAAGTAATCAAAGCTTAGCTTCATTAGGTGATCCGAGTATCCTCTCGGATCACCTTCTGTATCTGTACGGATTCTTTGTTGGTTCTTCTTCTTCTTCTTCTTCTTCTTCTTCTTCTTTATTTCTGGACAAAATTTGTGTAGAGGTTAGCTCAGAAAGTCCTCTTCCTATCAATTTCAAAATTATACCATATATGTATCATGTCCCAAAGACGACAGATCTAATGTATAATAGTGATCAGTCGACCGTGACGTCACTGTGACGTCATTATATGAAAACACATTCTCAATCATATCTCACTAATGGAATAGAGTTTTTCAATGAAATTTACGTCACATATATTACAAGTTATGCGCATTCTACTCATATTCTCAAAATTCATATTTTCTCTTAAAACGTGCGCGTACGCGCGCGTTGAAATATTTGTATCCTCAAATCGAGCTCAAAATTTTTTTGCACACGTTTCAGACCATTTGGAGCATTTTTTGAAAAATTGAAAAAATCGGACGGACGCGTACGCGCGCGCACATATACGCACGCACAGCTCATATGCAATGAAAATTTCCCGTTTTTTCACTTTGATCGGATGTCTGAAATGTCAAGGAATATTTCTACCAAGTTTCAAGTCAATCCCACTCAAAATGACGTCATACGGGCCCGTCAAAGTTGAAATTCCGCGCGCGCGTCAATGGCGATATACAGTACAACAATGCCAAAAAACCGCCAATTTTAAATCCGATTTTACTCGTCAGGATGGACGGTGACCCCCCATTTTCTTTACATATTCTGAAAGCTGATGAGTTGTACATGTCATTTCATGGGTTGGCAATGCTGGAAAAATGATGAAAAGATATCAAATTTCTTAATAAATCAAAACAAGTCAATTTTCAAAATGACGTCATCAAATTTCAAGTTTACTCGAGCGTATCTCACTTATCCTTAGTCAATTTTCACCCAGATTTCAGTATGCTGTAGCTTATTTAATACTCTATCAGTTATGTAATAACACAATTTTGATTGAATGACAGCATGACCTCATAAAAATGAATTGAAAGTAACCTTGTCGAATTTGACCAGTTTACGTGTTATCTCTATGGGAGTGCAGTTTTTCTGGAAATGAAAATTGACATGACTGTCTTTTTCGAGCACTAGCTCACTTATGCTTCGGTGAATTTCTCCCAGATTTTAATATGTTGTAGCTGAGACTTTGGGCTATCGTGAATGTGCATTTTGTTTTTTCATACGATGTCGGGATCACATCAATAAACGTGGTTGAAATTAAAGCTTATATTCGTTGTATTGAAATATTTCTTTCTTTCTGCAACTTTCTTTGCAATAACTCAAGAAAAACATACCCTATCAACACCATATTTTGTACATGCTTAGTTCATGTCACCTTCATTATTTCATAAAATAACAACTACTTGATCAGATGCCATCTTGGTTATGTAAAGTAGGGTCAAAGGTCATAAATGTTTCATCCTGTATCTTGGTGAATACATCTCCTATCTTTCCCATATTTTGCACACGTAAAGACCATGTGACAAGGATCATATCACAAAATAACCACTTTTTGCTCAGATGACATCTTGTCTTTGCAAAGTGGGGTCAAAGGTCATATGTACTTCTTTCTTTATCGTCATTATGACGTGTTATCTCTATGGGAGGGATTTTTTCTAAACACTAAACAAAAAGTAAGTTCCCCCTAAAACAAACCTGTGTAATTTATGAATCGGGAACCTCTGAGGAAATCTGAATACAGGATCATGTAGCTGTAGTTCTCGGCTACCTTTCATGTGAAATTCAGTGGATATCACTCGGTCACGCTTGAGTGAGCATGACTTAAAGTCAAAATGGTCACTTTTTGAAGTTCACAAGCCCAATTTTGCAACTTTGATTTGGTGATATCGGAACAAATTCCAATTTTTCAGGATAAAAAGGCATGCAACGTATAATTTATGTGCATCTAATCGTACCATGTGACTTGTGCACAAAATTTCACGGTTGAGTGAGCACGGGGTGAAAATTACCAAAATGGCCGATTTGACATGTTTCTCGTGGTAATTTCTATCAATTGAGATTGAATTCGTGTGTTGAACAGTTTTTACACACAATTCACGTAATTTCACGGTTGAATGAGCACATTAAAAACAAAGAAAAATAACAATTTAAATTGTGCAGGCAGAATTGCGATAATCTTGCGCACTGAAATCAACTGTATGATGCTGTTTTATATTGTGCTAATACCCAAACGCATATCAGTGACCACCTGACATTTCAGTCATGCTTCAATAAGCACGTGAGGCTGTAAACTTTTTTTTAACCTACATAATGAAAAATTGGCAGTTTGGCCATAATTCCCATGGTAAGTTCATGTGAAGAGGAGGAATGTATACTTTTGAAAGCTAACAATGGCTTTTGCATGCAATGTGGTTTATTTTCCGGTTGAATGACCACATTATGAAACAATGATTTATCTTATTAAAACCATCCAGGAGGTGTTGCATTGATCTTCTGCATTTAAAATCAACTGAAAAACATGTCATTATTGCGTTTAGGACCGATATAAATGTCTCAGTGATCCTTGGCATTCCTTCAAAATTTTACACGTCAAAGGGTACATGGTGCCGGAAGCCCTCCTTATAATCCATGGCTACCTTTGATTAAATATTGAAGTGTTCGTGGGAAATTGGTCTGCCTTTAGTTTGATGAAATCCCCTTATTGGAGCAGAGATGAGAAATTATGCAAATTAAATCTTCGGGCCTTTGTTCTCGGAACTGAATACTAATTTTGGCATTAAGTTCTTGATCTTTGTAAAGTAATGAAGTCATGCATTAACTCAAAGGGAAAATAAATGCAATTAATCATTGACATGGTACCAAATTTCACTTTTGTTCAACATCAATATCCTTCCGTGCTGCACATATGCATCGAGAGTCTGGAGACAGATATTGATTGTGGTGAGAAACATGTAGACGCCTTTGTTGTTCATGTGGTGTTGATGATTGTGATGGTGATGATAGTTGCTTAAAATGTTGGTTGACTATTATGCGATCGTTATGGCAATATAACACAGATTGGGGAGCATCCGCACTCACTTTTTAGGCTCTGTCCACTAACACCGCTGGAACACGTCTTCAAAACCAACCAAATGTAACTCTTATGGGAATTTCAGCCACGAAAATGGTTTTGACCTGCACACTTTGCTCATCTTATGTGCTCACTGAAGCATGTCACTATGTCATTTTTTATCGAAATGTTATTCTTTTATTGAAATCAGAGCAATTTCCCTACATATCAACTAAAACATAAAAAACAATGAATATTTTTTATTATATAGGGTAAAAAAAGGGTTTTCCAGTCCCACATGCTCATTGAAGCGTGATTAAAATGTCAAGTGATCACTGTATGCGCAGTGGTATTAAACACAATAGAAAAAACCCTTAAAACAATTGATTTCAGTGCGCAAAATTATCGCAATTCTGCCTGCACAATTTAAATTGTTATTTTTCTTTGTTTTTAATGTGCTCAATCAACCGTGAAATTACGTGAATTGTGTGTAAAAACTGTTCAACACTCGAATTCAATCTCAATTGATAGAAATTACCACGAGAAACATGTCAAATCGGCCATTTTGGTAATTTTCACCCCGTGCTCACTCAACCGTGAAATTTTGTGCACAAGTCACATGGTACGATTAGATGCACATAAATTATACGTTGCATGCCTTTTTATCCTGAAAAATTGGAATTTGTTCCGATATCACCAAATCAAAGTTGCAAAATTGGGCTTGTGAACTTCAAAAAGTGACCATTTTGACTTTAAGTAATGCTCACTCAAGCGTGACCGAGTGATATCCACTGAATTTCACATGAAAGGTAGCCGAGAACTACAGCTACATGATCCTGTATTCAGATTTCCTCAAAGGTTCCTGATTCATAAAATATTGATGTTTGTTTTAGGGGGAACTTACTTTTTGTTTAGTGTTTAGATGTGAAAATTGACATGATTGTCTTTATCGAGCACTAGCTCACTCACCCTTCGATGAATTTCTCCCAGATTTTAATATGTTGTAGCTGAGACTTTGCGCTATCGTAATGTGTCCTCCGTTTTTTCATACGACGTCAAAAGCACGTCGAAAAACTCGGCTTAAGTAATCAAAGCTTAGCTTCATTAGGTGATCCGAGTATCCTCTCGGATCACCTTCTGTATCTGTACGGATTCTTTGTTGGTTCTTCTTCTTCTTCTTCTTCTTCTTTATTTCTGGACAAAATTTGTGTAGAGGTTAGCTCAGAAAGTCCTCTTCCTATCAATTTCAAAATTATACCATATATGTATCATGTCCCAAAGACGACAGATCTAATGTATAATAGTGATCAGTCGACCGTGACGTCACTGTGACGTCATTATATGAAAACACATTCTCAATCATATCTCACTAATGGAATAGAGTTTTTCAATGAAATTTACGTCACATATATTACAAGTTATGCGCATTCTACTCATATTCTCAAAATTCATATTTTCTCTTAAAACGTGCGCGTACGCGCGCGTTGAAATATTTGTATCCTCAAATCGAGCTCAAAATTTTTTTGCACACGTTTCAGACCATTTGGAGCATTTTTTGAAAAATTGAAAAAATCGGACGGACGCGTACGCGCGCGCACATATACGCACGCACAGCTCATATGCAATGAAAATTTCCCGTTTTTTCACTTTGATCGGATGTCTGAAATGTCAAGGAATATTTCTACCAAGTTTCAAGTCAATCCCACTCAAAATGACGTCATACGGGCCCGTCAAAGTTGAAATTCCGCGCGCGCGTCAATGGCGATATACAGTACAACAATGCCAAAAAACCGCCAATTTTAAATCCGATTTTACTCGTCAGGATGGACGGTGACCCCCCATTTTCTTTACATATTCTGAAAGCTGATGAGTTGTACATGTCATTTCATGGGTTGGCAATGCTGGAAAAATGATGAAAAGATATCAAATTTCTTAATAAATCAAAACAAGTCAATTTTCAAAATGACGTCATCAAATTTCAAGTTTACTCGAGCGTATCTCACTTATCCTTAGTCAATTTTCACCCAGATTTCAGTATGCTGTAGCTTATTTAATACTCTATCAGTTATGTAATAACACAATTTTGATTGAATGACAGCATGACCTCATAAAAATGAATTGAAAGTAACCTTGTCGAATTTGACCAGTTTACGTGTTATCTCTATGGGAGTGCAGTTTTTCTGGAAATGAAAATTGACATGACTGTCTTTTTCGAGCACTAGCTCACTTATGCTTCGGTGAATTTCTCCCAGATTTTAATATGTTGTAGCTGAGACTTTGGGCTATCGTGAATGTGCATTTTGTTTTTTCATACGATGTCGGGATCACATCAATAAACGTGGTTGAAATTAAAGCTTATATTCGTTGTATTGAAATATTTCTTTCTTTCTGCAACTTTCTTTGCAATAACTCAAGAAAAACATACCCTATCAACACCATATTTTGTACATGCTTAGTTCATGTCACCTTCATTATTTCATAAAATAACAACTACTTGATCAGATGCCATCTTGGTTATGTAAAGTAGGGTCAAAGGTCATAAATGTTTCATCCTGTATCTTGGTGAATACATCTCCTATCTTTCCCATATTTTGCACACGTAAAGACCATGTGACAAGGATCATATCACAAAATAACCACTTTTTGCTCAGATGACATCTTGTCTTTGCAAAGTGGGGTCAAAGGTCATATGTACTTCTTTCTTTATCGTCATTATGACGTGTTATCTCTATGGGAGGGATTTTTTCTAGATGTGAAAATTGACATGATTGTCTTTATCGAGCACTAGCTCACTCACCCTTCGATGAATTTCTCCCAGATTTTAATATGTTGTAGCTGAGACTTTGCGCTATCGTAATGTGTCCTCCGTTTTTTCATACGACGTCAAAAGCACGTCGAAAAACTCGGCTTAAGTAATCAAAGCTTAGCTTCATTAGGTGATCCGAGTATCCTCTCGGATCACCTTCTGTATCTGTACGGATTCTTTGTTAGGTGATCCGAGTATCCTCTCGGATCACCTTCTGTATCTGTACGGATTCTTTGTTTTTCTTCTTCTTTATTTCTCCTCAAAAGTTGTGTATCGATTAGCTCAGAAAGTGCTCCTCCTATCAATTTCAAAATTATACCATATATGTATCGTCTCCCAAAGACGGCAATCGAACTAAAATCAAAGTGATCAGTCGACCGTGACGTCACTATGACGTCATTATATGAAAACACATTCTCAATCATATCTCATTAATGGAATGGAATTTTTAAATGAAATTTACGTCACATATATTTCAAGTTATGCGCATTCTACTCATATTCTCAAAATTCATATTTTCTCTTAAAACGTGCGCGTACGCGCGCGTTGAAATATTTGTATGCTCAAATCGAGCTCAAGTTTTTTTTGCACACGTTTCAGACCATTTGGAGCATTTTTTGAAAAATTGAAAAAATTGGACGGACGCGTACGCGCGCGCACATATTCGCACACACAGCTCATAAGCAATGAAAATTTCCCGTTTTTTTAGACTGATCGGATGCCTAAAATGTCAATGAATATTTCTACCAAGTTTCAAGTCAATCCGACTCAATATGACGTCATACGGGCCAATCAAAGTTGAAATTCCGCGCGCGCGTCAATGGCGATATACAGTGCAACGATGCCAAAAAAACGCCAATTTTAAATCCGATTTTACTCGTCAGGATGGACGGTGACCCCCCATTTTCTTTACATATTCTGAAAGCTGATGAGTTGGACATGTTATTTCATGGGTTGGCGATGTTGGCAAAATAATTAAAAGATATCAAATTTCTTAATAAAGTAAAAAAAGTAAATTTTCAAAATGACGTCATCAAATTTCAAGTTCACTCGAGCGTATCTCACTTATCCTTTGCCAATTTACACCCAGATTTCAGTATGTTGTAGCTTATTAAATGATCTTTCATTAATATAATTACAACATTTTGATTGGATGACGGCATCACCTCGTAAAAATGGATTGAAAGTAACATTGTCAAATTTGACCAGTTTACGTGTTATCTCTATGGGAGAGCAGTTTTCCTGGCAGTGAAAATTGACATGACTCTCTTTTTCGAGCACTAGCTCACTTACACTTCGGTGAATTTCTCCCAGATTTTAGTATGTTGTAGCTGAGACTTTGGGCTATCGTGAATGTGCTCTCCATTTTTTCATACGATGTCGGCATCACGTCGAAAAACTTGGTTGAAAATGGCACGAGGCTTTGATGCAGCGTCATTTTGCTTAATACACAGGGCCTATGGAGAATGAAATAGGTCATTGCGTAGCGCATCCGACTCGTAACCCTAAGGTCCCTGGTTCGAGGCTCACCCCTGCCAATATTTTTTTAAAATTTTTTAAAACACTTTTTTCCTTCTTTTTCTTTAGTTAATCTTAATCTCCCTTTCCTTACTTTATCTTTTCCTGATTTTTTTATGCTTCTCCTTGAAATTTCTATAAAATAACATAGTTTTTCTTTATTTTTCTTTCTTTCTACTACTTTCTGTGCAATAGATGAACAACAACAACGGCTATCAATCCCATATTTTGCACATGTTTAGTACATGTCACGTACATTATTTCATAAAATAACAACTACTTGATCGGACACCATCTTGGGTATGTAAATTAGGGTCAAAGGTCATAAATGTTTCATCCTGTATCTTGGTGAATACATGTCCTATCTTTCCCATATTTTGCACACGCAAAGACCATGTTACAAGAATCATTTCATAAAATCATCACTTTTTGCTTAGACGCCATCTTGGGTGTGCAAAGTTAGGTCAAAGGTCAAATATACTTCATTCTGTATTTCCGTTAGTGTATACGGAATTCGGTACCAAAGATGGCAGGTCTCACTCCCTTTTCTAAAAGAGAATCCAAACATCACACGGCCAATGTCCCGTCAACACAGATGAAACCTGTATGGCCATGAATATTTGGATCAGGACTCAAATCATTGATTTTCGAAGAGATCGGATCACCTAATTTGTCAGTGTTGACAAATTCCGGTTCTAGTTGGTTCTTCTTCTTCTTCTTCTTCTTCTTCTTCTTTATTTCTGGACAAAATTTGTGTAGAGGTTAGCTCAGAAAGTCCTCTTCCTATCAATTTCAAAATTATACCATATATGTATCATGTCCCAAAGACGACAGATCTAATGTATAATAGTGATCAGTCGACCGTGACGTCACTGTGACGTCATTATATGAAAACACATTCTCAATCATATCTCACTAATGGAATAGAGTTTTTCAATGAAATTTACGTCACATATATTACAAGTTATGCGCATTCTACTCATATTCTCAAAATTCATATTTTCTCTTAAAACGTGCGCGTACGCGCGCGTTGAAATATTTGTATCCTCAAATCGAGCTCAAAATTTTTTTGCACACGTTTCAGACCATTTGGAGCATTTTTTGAAAAATTGAAAAAATCGGACGGACGCGTACGCGCGCGCACATATACGCACGCACAGCTCATATGCAATGAAAATTTCCCGTTTTTTCACTTTGATCGGATGTCTGAAATGTCAAGGAATATTTCTACCAAGTTTCAAGTCAATCCCACTCAAAATGACGTCATACGGGCCCGTCAAAGTTGAAATTCCGCGCGCGCGTCAATGGCGATATACAGTACAACAATGCCAAAAAACCGCCAATTTTAAATCCGATTTTACTCGTCAGGATGGACGGTGACCCCCCATTTTCTTTACATATTCTGAAAGCTGATGAGTTGTACATGTCATTTCATGGGTTGGCAATGCTGGAAAAATGATGAAAAGATATCAAATTTCTTAATAAATCAAAACAAGTCAATTTTCAAAATGACGTCATCAAATTTCAAGTTTACTCGAGCGTATCTCACTTATCCTTAGTCAATTTTCACCCAGATTTCAGTATGCTGTAGCTTATTTAATACTCTATCAGTTATGTAATAACACAATTTTGATTGAATGACAGCATGACCTCATAAAAATGAATTGAAAGTAACCTTGTCGAATTTGACCAGTTTACGTGTTATCTCTATGGGAGTGCAGTTTTTCTGGAAATGAAAATTGACATGACTGTCTTTTTCGAGCACTAGCTCACTTATGCTTCGGTGAATTTCTCCCAGATTTTAATATGTTGTAGCTGAGACTTTGGGCTATCGTGAATGTGCATTTTGTTTTTTCATACGATGTCGGGATCACATCAATAAACGTGGTTGAAATTAAAGCTTATATTCGTTGTATTGAAATATTTCTTTCTTTCTGCAACTTTCTTTGCAATAACTCAAGAAAAACATACCCTATCAACACCATATTTTGTACATGCTTAGTTCATGTCACCTTCATTATTTCATAAAATAACAACTACTTGATCAGATGCCATCTTGGTTATGTAAAGTAGGGTCAAAGGTCATAAATGTTTCATCCTGTATCTTGGTGAATACATCTCCTATCTTTCCCATATTTTGCACACGTAAAGACCATGTGACAAGGATCATATCACAAAATAACCACTTTTTGCTCAGATGACATCTTGTCTTTGCAAAGTGGGGTCAAAGGTCATATGTACTTCTTTCTTTATCGTCATTATGACGTGTTATCTCTATGGGAGGGATTTTTTCTAGATGTGAAAATTGACATGATTGTCTTTATCGAGCACTAGCTCACTCACCCTTCGATGAATTTCTCCCAGATTTTAATATGTTGTAGCTGAGACTTTGCGCTATCGTAATGTGTCCTCCGTTTTTTCATACGACGTCAAAAGCACGTCGAAAAACTCGGCTTAAGTAATCAAAGCTTAGCTTCATTAGGTGATCCGAGTATCCTCTCGGATCACCTTCTGTATCTGTACGGATTCTTTGTTGGTTCTTCTTCTTCTTCTTCTTCTTCTTCTTCTTTATTTCTGGACAAAATTTGTGTAGAGGTTAGCTCAGAAAGTCCTCTTCCTATCAATTTCAAAATTATACCATATATGTATCATGTCCCAAAGACGACAGATCTAATGTATAATAGTGATCAGTCGACCGTGACGTCACTGTGACGTCATTATATGAAAACACATTCTCAATCATATCTCACTAATGGAATAGAGTTTTTCAATGAAATTTACGTCACATATATTACAAGTTATGCGCATTCTACTCATATTCTCAAAATTCATATTTTCTCTTAAAACGTGCGCGTACGCGCGCGTTGAAATATTTGTATCCTCAAATCGAGCTCAAAATTTTTTTGCACACGTTTCAGACCATTTGGAGCATTTTTTGAAAAATTGAAAAAATCGGACGGACGCGTACGCGCGCGCACATATACGCACGCACAGCTCATATGCAATGAAAATTTCCCGTTTTTTCACTTTGATCGGATGTCTGAAATGTCAAGGAATATTTCTACCAAGTTTCAAGTCAATCCCACTCAAAATGACGTCATACGGGCCCGTCAAAGTTGAAATTCCGCGCGCGCGTCAATGGCGATATACAGTACAACAATGCCAAAAAACCGCCAATTTTAAATCCGATTTTACTCGTCAGGATGGACGGTGACCCCCCATTTTCTTTACATATTCTGAAAGCTGATGAGTTGTACATGTCATTTCATGGGTTGGCAATGCTGGAAAAATGATGAAAAGATATCAAATTTCTTAATAAATCAAAACAAGTCAATTTTCAAAATGACGTCATCAAATTTCAAGTTTACTCGAGCGTATCTCACTTATCCTTAGTCAATTTTCACCCAGATTTCAGTATGCTGTAGCTTATTTAATACTCTATCAGTTATGTAATAACACAATTTTGATTGAATGACAGCATGACCTCATAAAAATGAATTGAAAGTAACCTTGTCGAATTTGACCAGTTTACGTGTTATCTCTATGGGAGTGCAGTTTTTCTGGAAATGAAAATTGACATGACTGTCTTTTTCGAGCACTAGCTCACTTATGCTTCGGTGAATTTCTCCCAGATTTTAATATGTTGTAGCTGAGACTTTGGGCTATCGTGAATGTGCATTTTGTTTTTTCATACGATGTCGGGATCACATCAATAAACGTGGTTGAAATTAAAGCTTATATTCGTTGTATTGAAATATTTCTTTCTTTCTGCAACTTTCTTTGCAATAACTCAAGAAAAACATACCCTATCAACACCATATTTTGTACATGCTTAGTTCATGTCACCTTCATTATTTCATAAAATAACAACTACTTGATCAGATGCCATCTTGGTTATGTAAAGTAGGGTCAAAGGTCATAAATGTTTCATCCTGTATCTTGGTGAATACATCTCCTATCTTTCCCATATTTTGCACACGTAAAGACCATGTGACAAGGATCATATCACAAAATAACCACTTTTTGCTCAGATGACATCTTGTCTTTGCAAAGTGGGGTCAAAGGTCATATGTACTTCTTTCTTTATCGTCATTATGACGTGTTATCTCTATGGGAGGGATTTTTTCTAGATGTGAAAATTGACATGATTGTCTTTATCGAGCACTAGCTCACTCACCCTTCGATGAATTTCTCCCAGATTTTAATATGTTGTAGCTGAGACTTTGCGCTATCGTAATGTGTCCTCCGTTTTTTCATACGACGTCAAAAGCACGTCGAAAAACTCGGCTTAAGTAATCAAAGCTTAGCTTCATTAGGTGATCCGAGTATCCTCTCGGATCACCTTCTGTATCTGTACGGATTCTTTGTTGGTTCTTCTTCTTCTTCTTCTTCTTCTTCTTCTTTATTTCTGGACAAAATTTGTGTAGAGGTTAGCTCAGAAAGTCCTCTTCCTATCAATTTCAAAATTATACCATATATGTATCATGTCCCAAAGACGACAGATCTAATGTATAATAGTGATCAGTCGACCGTGACGTCACTGTGACGTCATTATATGAAAACACATTCTCAATCATATCTCACTAATGGAATAGAGTTTTTCAATGAAATTTACGTCACATATATTACAAGTTATGCGCATTCTACTCATATTCTCAAAATTCATATTTTCTCTTAAAACGTGCGCGTACGCGCGCGTTGAAATATTTGTATCCTCAAATCGAGCTCAAAATTTTTTTGCACACGTTTCAGACCATTTGGAGCATTTTTTGAAAAATTGAAAAAATCGGACGGACGCGTACGCGCGCGCACATATACGCACGCACAGCTCATATGCAATGAAAATTTCCCGTTTTTTCACTTTGATCGGATGTCTGAAATGTCAAGGAATATTTCTACCAAGTTTCAAGTCAATCCCACTCAAAATGACGTCATACGGGCCCGTCAAAGTTGAAATTCCGCGCGCGCGTCAATGGCGATATACAGTACAACAATGCCAAAAAACCGCCAATTTTAAATCCGATTTTACTCGTCAGGATGGACGGTGACCCCCCATTTTCTTTACATATTCTGAAAGCTGATGAGTTGTACATGTCATTTCATGGGTTGGCAATGCTGGAAAAATGATGAAAAGATATCAAATTTCTTAATAAATCAAAACAAGTCAATTTTCAAAATGACGTCATCAAATTTCAAGTTTACTCGAGCGTATCTCACTTATCCTTAGTCAATTTTCACCCAGATTTCAGTATGCTGTAGCTTATTTAATACTCTATCAGTTATGTAATAACACAATTTTGATTGAATGACAGCATGACCTCATAAAAATGAATTGAAAGTAACCTTGTCGAATTTGACCAGTTTACGTGTTATCTCTATGGGAGTGCAGTTTTTCTGGAAATGAAAATTGACATGACTGTCTTTTTCGAGCACTAGCTCACTTATGCTTCGGTGAATTTCTCCCAGATTTTAATATGTTGTAGCTGAGACTTTGGGCTATCGTGAATGTGCATTTTGTTTTTTCATACGATGTCGGGATCACATCAATAAACGTGGTTGAAATTAAAGCTTATATTCGTTGTATTGAAATATTTCTTTCTTTCTGCAACTTTCTTTGCAATAACTCAAGAAAAACATACCCTATCAACACCATATTTTGTACATGCTTAGTTCATGTCACCTTCATTATTTCATAAAATAACAACTACTTGATCAGATGCCATCTTGGTTATGTAAAGTAGGGTCAAAGGTCATAAATGTTTCATCCTGTATCTTGGTGAATACATCTCCTATCTTTCCCATATTTTGCACACGTAAAGACCATGTGACAAGGATCATATCACAAAATAACCACTTTTTGCTCAGATGACATCTTGTCTTTGCAAAGTGGGGTCAAAGGTCATATGTACTTCTTTCTTTATCGTCATTATGACGTGTTATCTCTATGGGAGGGATTTTTTCTAGATGTGAAAATTGACATGATTGTCTTTATCGAGCACTAGCTCACTCACCCTTCGATGAATTTCTCCCAGATTTTAATATGTTGTAGCTGAGACTTTGCGCTATCGTAATGTGTCCTCCGTTTTTTCATACGACGTCAAAAGCACGTCGAAAAACTCGGCTTAAGTAATCAAAGCTTAGCTTCATTAGGTGATCCGAGTATCCTCTCGGATCACCTTCTGTATCTGTACGGATTCTTTGTTGGTTCTTCTTCTTCTTCTTCTTCTTCTTCTTCTTTATTTCTGGACAAAATTTGTGTAGAGGTTAGCTCAGAAAGTCCTCTTCCTATCAATTTCAAAATTATACCATATATGTATCATGTCCCAAAGACGACAGATCTAATGTATAATAGTGATCAGTCGACCGTGACGTCACTGTGACGTCATTATATGAAAACACATTCTCAATCATATCTCACTAATGGAATAGAGTTTTTCAATGAAATTTACGTCACATATATTACAAGTTATGCGCATTCTACTCATATTCTCAAAATTCATATTTTCTCTTAAAACGTGCGCGTACGCGCGCGTTGAAATATTTGTATCCTCAAATCGAGCTCAAAATTTTTTTGCACACGTTTCAGACCATTTGGAGCATTTTTTGAAAAATTGAAAAAATCGGACGGACGCGTACGCGCGCGCACATATACGCACGCACAGCTCATATGCAATGAAAATTTCCCGTTTTTTCACTTTGATCGGATGTCTGAAATGTCAAGGAATATTTCTACCAAGTTTCAAGTCAATCCCACTCAAAATGACGTCATACGGGCCCGTCAAAGTTGAAATTCCGCGCGCGCGTCAATGGCGATATACAGTACAACAATGCCAAAAAACCGCCAATTTTAAATCCGATTTTACTCGTCAGGATGGACGGTGACCCCCCATTTTCTTTACATATTCTGAAAGCTGATGAGTTGTACATGTCATTTCATGGGTTGGCAATGCTGGAAAAATGATGAAAAGATATCAAATTTCTTAATAAATCAAAACAAGTCAATTTTCAAAATGACGTCATCAAATTTCAAGTTTACTCGAGCGTATCTCACTTATCCTTAGTCAATTTTCACCCAGATTTCAGTATGCTGTAGCTTATTTAATACTCTATCAGTTATGTAATAACACAATTTTGATTGAATGACAGCATGACCTCATAAAAATGAATTGAAAGTAACCTTGTCGAATTTGACCAGTTTACGTGTTATCTCTATGGGAGTGCAGTTTTTCTGGAAATGAAAATTGACATGACTGTCTTTTTCGAGCACTAGCTCACTTATGCTTCGGTG
Organism: Diadema setosum; assembly: GCF_964275005.1. Lineage (NCBI taxonomy): Eukaryota > Metazoa > Echinodermata > Echinoidea > Diadematoida > Diadematidae > Diadema > Diadema setosum. Next base: position 140,431 of record NW_027307682.1, on the reverse strand, counting down.
AATTTCTCCCAGATTTTAATATGTTGTAGCTGAGACTTTGGGCTATCGTGAATGTGCATTTTGTTTTTTCATACGATGTCGGGATCACATCAATAAACGTGGTTGAAATTAAAGCTTATATTCGTTGTATTGAAATATTTCTTTCTTTCTGCAACTTTCTTTGCAATAACTCAAGAAAAACATACCCTATCAACACCATATTTTGTACATGCTTAGTTCATGTCACCTTCATTATTTCATAAAATAACAACTACTTGATCAGATGCCATCTTGGTTATGTAAAGTAGGGTCAAAGGTCATAAATGTTTCATCCTGTATCTTGGTGAATACATCTCCTATCTTTCCCATATTTTGCACACGTAAAGACCATGTGACAAGGATCATATCACAAAATAACCACTTTTTGCTCAGATGACATCTTGTCTTTGCAAAGTGGGGTCAAAGGTCATATGTACTTCTTTCTTTATCGTCATTATGACGTGTTATCTCTATGGGAGGGATTTTTTCTAGATGTGAAAATTGACATGATTGTCTTTATCGAGCACTAGCTCACTCACCCTTCGATGAATTTCTCCCAGATTTTAATATGTTGTAGCTGAGACTTTGCGCTATCGTAATGTGTCCTCCGTTTTTTCATACGACGTCAAAAGCACGTCGAAAAACTCGGCTTAAGTAATCAAAGCTTAGCTTCATTAGGTGATCCGAGTATCCTCTCGGATCACCTTCTGTATCTGTACGGATTCTTTGTTGGTTCTTCTTTAGGTGATCCGAGTATCCTCTCGGATCACCTTCTGTATCTGTACGGATTCTTTGTTGGTTCTTCTTCTTTATTTCTGGACAAAAGTTGTGTATCTACGTACTCAGAAAGTACTCAGAGTATCAACTTCAAACTCATACCATATATGTATCATGTCCCAAAGACGACAAATTTTATAAAATCATAGTGATCAGTCGACCGTGACGTCACTATGACGTCATTATATGAAAACACATTTTCACTCCTATCTCATTAATGGAATGGAATTTTTCAATGAAATTTACGTCACATATAGTTCAAGTCAAGCGCATTCTACTCATATAATCAAAATTCATATTTTCTCTTAAAACGTGCGCGTACGCGCGCGTTGAAATATTTGTATGCTCAAATCGAGCTCAAATTTTTTTTGCACACGTTTCAGACCAATCGGAGCATTTTTTGAAAAATTGAAAAAATTGGACGGACGCGTACGCGCGCGCACATATACGCACGCACAGCTCTTATGCAATAGAAATTTCCCATTTTTTCACATTTATCGGATGCCTATAATGTCAAGGAATATTTCTACCAAGTTTCAAGTCGATCCGACTCAATATGACGTCACACGGGCCCGTCAAAGTTGAAATTCCGCGCGCGCGTCAATGGTGATATACAGTGCAACAATGCAAAAAAACCGCCAATTTTGAATCCGATTTTACTCGTCAGGATGGACGGTGACCCCCCATTTTTTTTACATATTCTGAAAGCTGATGAGTTTTACATGTCATTTCATGGGTTGGCGATGCTGGAAAAATGATGAAAAGATATCAAATTTCTTAATAAAATAAAAAAAGTAAATTTTCAAAATGACGTCATCGAATTTTAAGTTCACTCAAGCATATCTCACTTATTCTTTTGTTGATTTTCATCCAAATTTCAATATGTTGTAGCTTATTAAATGGTCTTTCAGTCATATAATAACGACATTTTGATTGGATGACGGCATCACCTCGTAAAAAGGGATTGAAATTAACATTGTCAAATTTGACCAGTTTACGTGTTATCTCTATGGGAGTGCAGTTTTTCTGGAAATGAAAACTGACATGACTATCTTTATCGAGCACTAGCTCACTTATGCTTCGGTGAATTTCTCCCATATTTTAGTATGTTGTAGCTGAGACTTTGGGCTATCGTAAGTGTGCCCTTCGTTGTTTCATACGGAGTCGGCATCACGTCAAAAAACTTGGTTGAAATTAAAGCTTATCTTCGATGTATTGAAATATTTCTTCCTTTCTGCAACTTTCTTTGCAATAACTCAAGAAAAACATACCCTATCACCACCATATTTTGCACATGTTTAGTTCATGTCACGTACATTATTTCACAAAATGACAACTACTTGATCAGACACCATCTTGGGTATGTATATTAGGGTCAAAGGTCATAGATGTTTTATCCTGTATCTTGGTGAATACATGTCCTATCTTTCCCATATTTTGCACACGTAAAGACCATGTTACAAGGATCATTTCACAAAATAACCATTTTTGGCTTAGAGGTCATCTTGTCTGTGCAAAGTGGGGTCAAAGGTCATATGTACTTCTTCCTGTATCTTCGTTATGACGTGTTATCTTTATGGGAGGTAAATTTTTCTAGATGTGAAAATTGACCTGATTGTCTTTATCGACGACTAGCTCACTTACCCTTCGGTGAATTTCTCCCAGATTTTAGTTTTTAGATTCTTGGTGAATACATGATTGCCTTATCTTTTCCATATTTTGCACACGTAAAGACCATGTTACAAGGATCATTTCACAAAATAACCACTTTTTGCTCAGATGCCATCTTGGCTGTGCAAAGTGGGGTCAAAGGTCATATGTACTTCATTTTGTATCTTCGTTATAGTGTATACGGAATTTGGTACCAAAGATGGCAGACCTGACTCCCTTTTCTAAATGAGAATCCAAACATCACACGGCCAATGTTCCTAAACACAGATGAAACCTGTATGGTCATGCCTATATTGGGATCAGAACTCAAATCATTGATTTTCGAAAAGATCGGATCACCTAATTTGTCAGTGTTGACAAATTCCAAGTCTAGTCTTCTTCTTCTTCTTCTTCTTCTTTATTTCTGGACAAAATTTGTGTAGAGGTTAGCTCAGAAAGTCCTCTTCCTATCAATTTCAAAATTATACCATATATGTATCATGTCCCAAAGACGACAGATCTAATGTATAATAGTGATCAGTCGACCGTGACGTCACTGTGACGTCATTATATGAAAACACATTCTCAATCATATCTCACTAATGGAATAGAGTTTTTCAATGAAATTTACGTCACATATATTACAAGTTATGCGCATTCTACTCATATTCTCAAAATTCATATTTTCTCTTAAAACGTGCGCGTACGCGCGCGTTGAAATATTTGTATCCTCAAATCGAGCTCAAAATTTTTTTGCACACGTTTCAGACCATTTGGAGCATTTTTTGAAAAATTGAAAAAATCGGACGGACGCGTACGCGCGCGCACATATACGCACGCACAGCTCATATGCAATGAAAATTTCCCGTTTTTTCACTTTGATCGGATGTCTGAAATGTCAAGGAATATTTCTACCAAGTTTCAAGTCAATCCCACTCAAAATGACGTCATACGGGCCCGTCAAAGTTGAAATTCCGCGCGCGCGTCAATGGCGATATACAGTACAACAATGCCAAAAAACCGCCAATTTTAAATCCGATTTTACTCGTCAGGATGGACGGTGACCCCCCATTTTCTTTACATATTCTGAAAGCTGATGAGTTGTACATGTCATTTCATGGGTTGGCAATGCTGGAAAAATGATGAAAAGATATCAAATTTCTTAATAAATCAAAACAAGTCAATTTTCAAAATGACGTCATCAAATTTCAAGTTTACTCGAGCGTATCTCACTTATCCTTAGTCAATTTTCACCCAGATTTCAGTATGCTGTAGCTTATTTAATACTCTATCAGTTATGTAATAACACAATTTTGATTGAATGACAGCATGACCTCATAAAAATGAATTGAAAGTAACCTTGTCGAATTTGACCAGTTTACGTGTTATCTCTATGGGAGTGCAGTTTTTCTGGAAATGAAAATTGACATGACTGTCTTTTTCGAGCACTAGCTCACTTATGCTTCGGTGAATTTCTCCCAGATTTTAATATGTTGTAGCTGAGACTTTGGGCTATCGTGAATGTGCATTTTGTTTTTTCATACGATGTCGGGATCACATCAATAAACGTGGTTGAAATTAAAGCTTATATTCGTTGTATTGAAATATTTCTTTCTTTCTGCAACTTTCTTTGCAATAACTCAAGAAAAACATACCCTATCAACACCATATTTTGTACATGCTTAGTTCATGTCACCTTCATTATTTCATAAAATAACAACTACTTGATCAGATGCCATCTTGGTTATGTAAAGTAGGGTCAAAGGTCATAAATGTTTCATCCTGTATCTTGGTGAATACATCTCCTATCTTTCCCATATTTTGCACACGTAAAGACCATGTGACAAGGATCATATCACAAAATAACCACTTTTTGCTCAGATGACATCTTGTCTTTGCAAAGTGGGGTCAAAGGTCATATGTACTTCTTTCTTTATCGTCATTATGACGTGTTATCTCTATGGGAGGGATTTTTTCTAGATGTGAAAATTGACATGATTGTCTTTATCGAGCACTAGCTCACTCACCCTTCGATGAATTTCTCCCAGATTTTAATATGTTGTAGCTGAGACTTTGCGCTATCGTAATGTGTCCTCCGTTTTTTCATACGACGTCAAAAGCACGTCGAAAAACTCGGCTTAAGTAATCAAAGCTTAGCTTCATTAGGTGATCCGAGTATCCTCTCGGATCACCTTCTGTATCTGTACGGATTCTTTGTTGGTTCTTCTTCTTCTTCTTCTTCTTCTTCTTCTTTATTTCTGGACAAAATTTGTGTAGAGGTTAGCTCAGAAAGTCCTCTTCCTATCAATTTCAAAATTATACCATATATGTATCATGTCCCAAAGACGACAGATCTAATGTATAATAGTGATCAGTCGACCGTGACGTCACTGTGACGTCATTATATGAAAACACATTCTCAATCATATCTCACTAATGGAATAGAGTTTTTCAATGAAATTTACGTCACATATATTACAAGTTATGCGCATTCTACTCATATTCTCAAAATTCATATTTTCTCTTAAAACGTGCGCGTACGCGCGCGTTGAAATATTTGTATCCTCAAATCGAGCTCAAAATTTTTTTGCACACGTTTCAGACCATTTGGAGCATTTTTTGAAAAATTGAAAAAATCGGACGGACGCGTACGCGCGCGCACATATACGCACGCACAGCTCATATGCAATGAAAATTTCCCGTTTTTTCACTTTGATCGGATGTCTGAAATGTCAAGGAATATTTCTACCAAGTTTCAAGTCAATCCCACTCAAAATGACGTCATACGGGCCCGTCAAAGTTGAAATTCCGCGCGCGCGTCAATGGCGATATACAGTACAACAATGCCAAAAAACCGCCAATTTTAAATCCGATTTTACTCGTCAGGATGGACGGTGACCCCCCATTTTCTTTACATATTCTGAAAGCTGATGAGTTGTACATGTCATTTCATGGGTTGGCAATGCTGGAAAAATGATGAAAAGATATCAAATTTCTTAATAAATCAAAACAAGTCAATTTTCAAAATGACGTCATCAAATTTCAAGTTTACTCGAGCGTATCTCACTTATCCTTAGTCAATTTTCACCCAGATTTCAGTATGCTGTAGCTTATTTAATACTCTATCAGTTATGTAATAACACAATTTTGATTGAATGACAGCATGACCTCATAAAAATGAATTGAAAGTAACCTTGTCGAATTTGACCAGTTTACGTGTTATCTCTATGGGAGTGCAGTTTTTCTGGAAATGAAAATTGACATGACTGTCTTTTTCGAGCACTAGCTCACTTATGCTTCGGTGAATTTCTCCCAGATTTTAATATGTTGTAGCTGAGACTTTGGGCTATCGTGAATGTGCATTTTGTTTTTTCATACGATGTCGGGATCACATCAATAAACGTGGTTGAAATTAAAGCTTATATTCGTTGTATTGAAATATTTCTTTCTTTCTGCAACTTTCTTTGCAATAACTCAAGAAAAACATACCCTATCAACACCATATTTTGTACATGCTTAGTTCATGTCACCTTCATTATTTCATAAAATAACAACTACTTGATCAGATGCCATCTTGGTTATGTAAAGTAGGGTCAAAGGTCATAAATGTTTCATCCTGTATCTTGGTGAATACATCTCCTATCTTTCCCATATTTTGCACACGTAAAGACCATGTGACAAGGATCATATCACAAAATAACCACTTTTTGCTCAGATGACATCTTGTCTTTGCAAAGTGGGGTCAAAGGTCATATGTACTTCTTTCTTTATCGTCATTATGACGTGTTATCTCTATGGGAGGGATTTTTTCTAGATGTGAAAATTGACATGATTGTCTTTATCGAGCACTAGCTCACTCACCCTTCGATGAATTTCTCCCAGATTTTAATATGTTGTAGCTGAGACTTTGCGCTATCGTAATGTGTCCTCCGTTTTTTCATACGACGTCAAAAGCACGTCGAAAAACTCGGCTTAAGTAATCAAAGCTTAGCTTCATTAGGTGATCCGAGTATCCTCTCGGATCACCTTCTGTATCTGTACGGATTCTTTGTTGGTTCTTTAGGTGATCCGAGTATCCTCTCGGATCACCTTCTGTATCTGTACTGATTCTTTGTTCTTCTTTTTAATCTTCTTTATTTCTGGACAAAATTTGTGCAGAGGTTAGCTCAGAAAGTGCACAGCCTCTCAACGTCAAACTTATACCATATATGTATCATGTCGCAAAGACGACAGCGCAAGTAAAATAATAGTGATCAGTCGACCGTGACGTCACTATGACGTCATTATATGAAAACACATTTTCATTCATATCTCATTATTGGAATGGAATTTTTCAATGAAATTTACGTCACATATATTTCAAGTCAAGCGCATTCTACTCATATTATCAAAATTCACATTTATTATTAAAAAGTGCGCGTACGCGCGCGTTGAAATATTTGTATGCTCAAATCGAGCTCAAATTTTTTTTGCACACGTTTCAGACCATTTGGAGCATTTTTTGAAAAATTGAAAAAATTGGACGGACGCGTACGCGCGCGCACATATACGCACGCACAGCTCATATGCAATAGAAATTTCCCTTTTTTTCACACGGATCGGATGTCTGAAATGTCAAGGAATGTTTCTACCAAGTTTCAAGTCAATCCGACTCAATATGACGTCATACGGGCCCGTCAAAGTTGAAATTCCGCGCGCGCGTCAATTGCGATATACAGTGCAACAATGCCAAAAAACCGCCAATTTTAAATCCGATTTTACTCGTCAGGATGGACGGTGACCCCCCATTTTCTTTACATATTTTGAAAGCTGATGAGTTGTACATATCATTTCATGGGTTGGCGATACTGAAAAAATGATTAAAAGATATCAAATTTCTTAATAAAGTAAAAAAAGTATATTTTCAAAATGACGTCATCAAATTTCAAGTTCACTCGAGCGTATCTCACTTATCCTTTGCCCATTTTCACACAAATTTCAGTATGTTGTAGCTTATTAAATGCTTTTTCATTAATATAATAACGGCATTTTGATTGGATGACGGCATCACATCGTAAAAATGGATTCAAAGTAATCTTGTCAAATTTGACCAGTTTACGTGTTATCTCTATGGGAGTGCAGTTTTTCTGGAAATGAAAATTGACATGACTATCTTTATCGAGCACTATCTCACTTATGCTTCGGTGAATTTCTCCCAAATTTTAGTATGTTGTAGCTGAGACTTTGGGCTATCGTTATTGTGCCCTTTGATTTTTCATACGACGTCGGCATCACGTCAAAAAATTTGGTTGAAATTAAAGCTTATCTTCGATGTATAGAGATATTTCTTCCTTTCTGCAACTTTCTTTGCAATAACTCAAGAAAGACAGCCCCTATCACCCCTATATTTTGCACATGTTTAGTTCTTGTTACGTACATTATTTGATAAAATAACAACTACTTGATCGGACACCATCTTGGGTATGTAAATTAGGGTCAAAGGTCATAAATATATCATCCTGTATCTTAATAAATACATGTCCTTTCTTTCCCATATTTTGCACACGTGAAGACCATGTTACAAGGATCATTTCACAAAATAACCACTTTTTGCTCAGATGCCATCTTGTCTGTGCAAAGTGGGGTCAAAGGTCATATGTACTTTTTTCTGTATCTTCGTTATGACGTGTTATCTCTATGGGAGGGAATTTTTCTAGACGTGAAAGTTGACATGATTGTCTTTATCGAGCACTAGCTCACTTACCCTTCGGTGAATTTCTCCCAGATCTTAATATGTTGTAGCTGAGACTTTGCGCTATCAGAAATATGCCTTTTGTTTTTCATACGATGTCTGGATCATGCTAAAAAAAACTTGGTTGAAATTAAAGCTTATCTTCGATGTATTGAGATATTTCTTTCTTTCTGCAACTTTCTTTGCAATAACTCAAGAAAAACAGCCTCTACTACCCCCATATTTTGCACATGTTTAGTTCATGTCACGTACATTATTTCATAAAATAACAACTACTTGATCGGACACAATCTTGGGTATGTAAATTAGGGTCAAAGGTCATAAATGTTTCATCCTGTATCTTGGTGAATACTTGTTCTATCGTTCCCATATTTTGCACACGCAAGGACCATTTTACAAGAATCATTTCACAAAATAACTACTTTTTGCTCAGATGCCATCTTTGGTGTGAAAAATGGGGTCAAAGGTCAAATATACTTCATTCTGTATCTTCGTTAGTGCATACGGAATTCGGTACCAAAGATGGCAGGTCTGACTCCCTTTTCTAAATGAGACTCCAAACATCACATGGCCAATGTCCTCTCAACACAGATGAAACCTGTATAGTCATGCCTATTGGGATCAGGACTCAAATCATTGATTTCCCAAGAGATCGGATCACCTAATTTGTCAGTGTTGACAAATTCCAAGTCTAGTTCTTTGTTTCTTTCTTTATTTCTCCTCAAAAGTTGTGCAGAGGTTAGCTCAGAAAGTGCATTGCCTCTCAATGTCAAACTTATACCATATATGTATCATGTCGCAAAGACGACAGCGCAAGTAAAATCATAGTGATCAGTCGACCGTGACGTCACTATGACGTCATTATATGAAAACACATTTTCATGCATATCTCATTAATGGAATAGAATATTTCAATGAAATTTACGTCACATATATTTCAAGTCATGCGAATTCTACTCATATTCTCAAAATTCATTTTTATCTCAAAACGTGCGCGTACGCGCGCGTTGAAATATTTGTATGCTCAAATCGAGCTCAAAATTTTTTTGCACATGTTTCAGACCATTTGGAGCATTTTTTGAAAAATTGAAAAAATTGGACGGACGCGTACGCGCGCGCACATATTCGCACGCACAGCTCATATGAAATAGATATTTTCAATTTTTTCACACGGATCGGATGTCCGAAATGTCAAGGAATATTTATACCAAGTTTCAGGTCGATCCGATTCAATATGACGTCATACGGGCCCGTCAAATTCAAAATTCCGCGCGTGCGTCAATGGGGATACACAGTGCAACTATGCCAAAAAACCGCCAATTTTAAATCCGATTTTACTCGTCAGGATGGACGGTGACCCCCCATTTTCTTGACATATTCTGAAAGCTGATGAGTTGTACATGTCATTTCATGGGCTGACTATGCTGACAAAATGATTAAAAGATATCAAATTTCTTAATAAAGTAAAAAAAGTAAAATTTCAAAATGACGTCATCAAATTTCAAGTTTGCTCGAGCGTATCTCACTTATCCTTTGCCAATTTTCACCTAAATTTCAATATGTTGTAGCTTATGAAATGCTCTTTCATAAATGTAATTACACAATTTTGATTAGATGACGAAATCACCTCGGAAAAATGGATTGAAGGTAACCTTGTCAAATTTGACCAGTTTACGTGTAATCTCTATGGGAGTGCAATTTTTATGGAAATGAAAATTGACATGACTATCTTTATCGAGCACTAGCTCACTTATGCTTCGGTGAATTTCTCTAAGATTTTGATATGTTGTAACTGAGACGTAGGGCTATCGTAAGTGTGCCCTTCGTTTTTTCATACGATGTCGGGATCACGTCAAAAAACTTGGTTGAAATTAAAGTTTATCTTCGATGTATTGAAATATTTCTTTCTTTTTGCAACTTTATGTGCAATAACTCAAGAAAACCATACCCTATCACCACCATATTTTGCACATGTTTAGTTCATGTCACGAACATTATTTCATAAAATAACAACTACTTGATCAGACGCCATCTTGGGTATGTAAATTAGGGTCAAAGGTCATAAATGTATCATCCTGTATCTTGGTGAATACATGTCCTATCTTTCCCATATTTTGCACACGTAAAGACCATAATACAAGAATCATTTCACTAAATAACCACTTTTTGCTCAGATGCCATCTTGTCTGTGCAAAGTGGGGTGAAAGGTCATATGTATTTTTTTCTGTATCTTCGTTATGACGTGTTATCTCTATGGGAGGGAATTTTTCTAGATGTTAATATTGACACGATTGTCTTTATCGAGCACTAGCTCACTTACCCTTCGGTGAATTTTTCTCAGATTTTAATATGTTGTAACTCAGACTTTGCGCTATCGTTACATGCCCTTTGTTTTTTCATATGATGTCGGGATCATGTTAAAATACTTGGTTGAAATTAAAGCTTATCTTTGATGTACTGAGATATTTCTATGTTTCTGCAACTTTCTTGCAATAACTCAAGAAAAACAGCCCCTATCACCCCCATATTTTGCACATGTTTAGTTCTTGTCACGTAGATTATTTCATAAAATAACAACTACTTGATCGGACAACATCTTGGGTATGTAAATTAGGGTCAAAGGTCACAAATGTTTCATCCTGTATCTTGGTGAATACATGTCTTATCTTTCCCATATTTTGCACACGCAAAGATCATGTTACAAGAATCATTTCACAAAATAACCACTTTTAGCTCAGATGCCATCTAGGTTGTGCAAAGTGGGGTCAAAGGTCATATGTATTCTTTGCTGTATCTTCGTTATTAAGTGTATACAGATTTGGTACCAAAGATGACAGATATGACTCCCTTTTCTAAATGAGAATCCAAACATCACACGGCCAATGTCTCTGAACACAGATGAAACCTGCATGGTCATGCCTATTGCGATCAGGACTTGAATCATTGATTTAAAAAAAAAATCGGATCACCTTAATTTGTCAGTGATGACAAATTACAATCTCTAGTCTTCTTCTTCTTCTTCTTCTTCTTCTTTATTTCTGGACAAAATTTGTGTAGAGGTTAGCTCAGAAAGTCCTCTTCCTATCAATTTCAAAATTATACCATATATGTATCATGTCCCAAAGACGACAGATCTAATGTATAATAGTGATCAGTCGACCGTGACGTCACTGTGACGTCATTATATGAAAACACATTCTCAATCATATCTCACTAATGGAATAGAGTTTTTCAATGAAATTTACGTCACATATATTACAAGTTATGCGCATTCTACTCATATTCTCAAAATTCATATTTTCTCTTAAAACGTGCGCGTACGCGCGCGTTGAAATATTTGTATCCTCAAATCGAGCTCAAAATTTTTTTGCACACGTTTCAGACCATTTGGAGCATTTTTTGAAAAATTGAAAAAATCGGACGGACGCGTACGCGCGCGCACATATACGCACGCACAGCTCATATGCAATGAAAATTTCCCGTTTTTTCACTTTGATCGGATGTCTGAAATGTCAAGGAATATTTCTACCAAGTTTCAAGTCAATCCCACTCAAAATGACGTCATACGGGCCCGTCAAAGTTGAAATTCCGCGCGCGCGTCAATGGCGATATACAGTACAACAATGCCAAAAAACCGCCAATTTTAAATCCGATTTTACTCGTCAGGATGGACGGTGACCCCCCATTTTCTTTACATATTCTGAAAGCTGATGAGTTGTACATGTCATTTCATGGGTTGGCAATGCTGGAAAAATGATGAAAAGATATCAAATTTCTTAATAAATCAAAACAAGTCAATTTTCAAAATGACGTCATCAAATTTCAAGTTTACTCGAGCGTATCTCACTTATCCTTAGTCAATTTTCACCCAGATTTCAGTATGCTGTAGCTTATTTAATACTCTATCAGTTATGTAATAACACAATTTTGATTGAATGACAGCATGACCTCATAAAAATGAATTGAAAGTAACCTTGTCGAATTTGACCAGTTTACGTGTTATCTCTATGGGAGTGCAGTTTTTCTGGAAATGAAAATTGACATGACTGTCTTTTTCGAGCACTAGCTCACTTATGCTTCGGTGAATTTCTCCCAGATTTTAATATGTTGTAGCTGAGACTTTGGGCTATCGTGAATGTGCATTTTGTTTTTTCATACGATGTCGGGATCACATCAATAAACGTGGTTGAAATTAAAGCTTATATTCGTTGTATTGAAATATTTCTTTCTTTCTGCAACTTTCTTTGCAATAACTCAAGAAAAACATACCCTATCAACACCATATTTTGTACATGCTTAGTTCATGTCACCTTCATTATTTCATAAAATAACAACTACTTGATCAGATGCCATCTTGGTTATGTAAAGTAGGGTCAAAGGTCATAAATGTTTCATCCTGTATCTTGGTGAATACATCTCCTATCTTTCCCATATTTTGCACACGTAAAGACCATGTGACAAGGATCATATCACAAAATAACCACTTTTTGCTCAGATGACATCTTGTCTTTGCAAAGTGGGGTCAAAGGTCATATGTACTTCTTTCTTTATCGTCATTATGACGTGTTATCTCTATGGGAGGGATTTTTTCTAGATGTGAAAATTGACATGATTGTCTTTATCGAGCACTAGCTCACTCACCCTTCGATGAATTTCTCCCAGATTTTAATATGTTGTAGCTGAGACTTTGCGCTATCGTAATGTGTCCTCCGTTTTTTCATACGACGTCAAAAGCACGTCGAAAAACTCGGCTTAAGTAATCAAAGCTTAGCTTCATTAGGTGATCCGAGTATCCTCTCGGATCACCTTCTGTATCTGTACGGATTCTTTGTTGGTTCTTCTTCTTCTTAGGTGATCCGAGCATCCTCTCGGATCACCTTCTGTATCTGTACTGATTCTTTGTTAGGTGATCCGAGTATCCTCTCGGATCACCTTCTGTATCTGTACGGAATCTTTCTTTCTTTGTTTCTGGACAAAATTTGTGCAGAGGTTAGCTCAGAAAGTGCATTGCCTTTCAATGTCAAACTTATACCATATATGTATCGTCTCCCAAAGACGGCAATCGAACTAAAATCATGGTGATCAGTCGACCGTGACGTCACTATGACGTCATTATATGAAAACACATTCTCAATCATATCTCATTAATGGAATGGATTTTTTCAATGAAATTTACGTCACATATATTTCAGGTCAAGTGCATTCTACTCATATTCTCAAAATTCATCTATGCCTTAAAACGTGCGCGTACGCGCGCGTTGAAATATTTGTATGCTCAAATCGAGCTCAAATTTTTTTTGCACACGTTTCAGACCATTTGGAGCATTTTTTGAAAAATTGAAAAATTTGGACGGACGCGTACGCGCGCGCGCATATACGCACGCACAGCTCATATGCAATAGAAATTTCCCAGTTTTTCACACTTATCGGCTGCCTGAAATGTCAAGGAATATGTCTACCAAGTTTCAAGTCAATCCGACGCAATATGACGTCATACGGGCCCGTCAAAGTTGAAATTCCGCGCGCGCGTCAATGGCGATATACAGTGCAACTATGCCAAAAAAATGACAATTTTAAATCCGATTTTACTCGTCAGGATGGACGGTGACCCCCCATTTTCTGTACACATTTTGAAAGCTGATGAGTTGTACATGTCATTTCATGGGGTGGCAATGCTGACAAAATGATTAAAAGATATCAAATTTCTTAATAAAGTAAAAAAAGTAAATTTTCAAAATGACGTCATCATATTTCAAGTTCATTCAGGCGTATCTCACGAGTCTTCTGTCAATTTTCACCCAGATTTCAGTATGATGTAGCTTATTTAATGTTCTTTCAAACATAAAATTACAACATTTTGATTGGATAACGGTATCACTTCGTAAAAATGGATTGAAAGTAATCTTGTCAAATTTGACCAGTTTACGTGTTATCTCTATGGGAGTGCAGTTTTTCTGGAAATGAAAATTGACATGACTATCTTTATCGAGCACTAGCTCACTTACCCTTCGGTAAATTTCTCCCAGATTTTGATATGTTGTAGCTGAGACTTTACGCTACCGTATGTGTGCCCTTTGTTTTTTCATACGATGTCGGAATCACGTCGAAAATTTTGGTTGAAATTCAGGCTTATCTTCGATGTATTGAGATATTTCGTTCTTTCTGCAACTTTCTGTGCAATAACTCAAGAAAGACGGCCTCTATCACTTCCATATTTTGCACATTTTTAGTTCATGTCACGTCAATTATTTCATAAAATAACAAGCACTTGATCAGACACCATCTTGGATATGTAAATTAGGGTCAAAGGTCATAGGTGTTTCATGCTGTATCTTAGTGAATACATGTCCTATCATTCCCATATTTTGCACACGCAAAGACCATGTTACAAGGATCATTTCACAAGATAACCACTTTTTACTCAGATGCCATCTTGTCTGTGCAAATTGAGGTCAAAGGTCATATGTACTTCCCTTTGTATCTTCGTTATGACGTGTTATCTCTATGGGAGAGAATTTTTTAAATGTGAAAATTGACATAGTTGTCTTTATCGAGCACTAGCTCACTTACCCTTCCGTGAATTTCTCGCAGATTTTAATATGTTGTAGCTGAGACTTTGCGCTATCGGTAAGTTTCATTTCGTTTTTTCATACGATGTCGGGATCACTATAAAAAACTTGGTTGAAATTAAAGCTTATCTTCGCTGTATTGAGATATTTCTTTCTCTCTGCAACTTTCTTTGCAATAACTCAAGATAAACACGCCCTATCACCCCCATATTTTGCACATGTTTAGTTCATGTCACGTACATTATTTCATAAAATAACAACTACTAGATCGGACAACATCTTGGGTATGTAAATAAGGGTCAAAGGTCATAAATGTTTCATCTTGTATCTTGGTGAATACCTGTCCTATCTTTCCCATATTTTTCACACGTATAGACGATGTCGCGAGAATCATTTCACAAAATACCCACTATTTCATCAGATGCAATCTTGGGAGTGCAAAGGTGGGTCAAAGGTCATATGTATTTGTTGCTGTTTCTTCGTTATAGTGTAGGGGGCCTATACAGAATTTGGTACCAAACATGGCAGATATGACTCCCTTTGCTAAATGAGAATGCAAACATCACACGGCCAATGTCTCTAAACACAGATGAAACTTGTATGGTCATGCCTATTGCGATCATGACTCGAATCATTGATTAAAAAAAAAATCGGATCACCTTAATTTGTCAGTGATGACAAATTACAATCTCTAGTTCTTCTTTTTAATCTTCTTTATTTCTGGACAAAATTTGTGCAGAGGTTAGCTCAGAAAGTGCATTGCCTCTCAATGTCAAACTTATACCATATATGTATCATGTCGCAAAGACGACAGCGCAAGTAAAATCATAGTGATCAGTCGACCGTGACGTCACTATGACGTCATTATATGAAAACACATTTTCATGCATATCTCATTAATAGAATGGAATTCTTCAATGAAATTTACGTCACACATATTTCAAGTCAAGTGAATTCTACTCATATTCTCAAAATTCATTTTTATCTCAAAACGCGCGCGTACGCGCGCGTTGAAATATTTGTATGCTCAAATCGAGCTCAAATTTTTTTTGCACACGTTTCAGACCATTTGGAGCATTTTTTGAAAAATTGAAAAAATTCGACGGACGCGTACGCGCGCGCACATATTCGCACACACAGCTCATATGCAATAGAAATTTCCCGTTTTTTTACATTTATCGGATGCCTGAAATGTCAAGGAATATTTCTACCAAGTTTCAAGTCAATCCGACTTAATATGACGTCATACGGGCCCGTCAAAGTTGAAATTCCGCGCGCGCGTCAATGGCGATATACAGTGCAACGATGCCAAAAAAACGCCAATTTCAAATCCGGTTTTACTCGTCAGGATGGACGGTGACCCCCCATTTTCTTTAGATATTCTGAAAGCTGATGAGTTGAATATGTTATTTCATGGGTTGGCGATGTTGGAAAAATGATTAAAAGATATCAAATATCTTAATAAAGTAAAAAAAGTAAATTTTCAAAATGACGTCATCAAATTTCAAGTTCACTCAAGCGTATCTCACTTATCCTTTGCCAATTTACACCCAGATTTCAGTATGTTGTAGCTTATTATATGATCTTTCATTAATATAATTACAACATTTTGATTGGATGACGGCATCACCTCGTAAAAATGGATTGAAAGTAATATTGTCAAATTTGACCAGTTTACGTGTTATCTCTATGGGAGAGCAGTTTTTCTGGCAGTGAAAATTGACATGACTCTCTTTTTCGAGCACTAGCTCACTTATGCTTCGGTGAATTTCTCCCAGATTTTAGTATGTTGTAGCTGAGACTTTGGGCTATCGTAAGTGTGCCCTCCATTTTTTCATACGATGTCGGCATCACGTCGAAAAACTTGGTTGAAAATGGCACGAGGCTTCGATGCAGCGTCATTTTGCTTAATACACAGGGCCTATGGAGAATGAAATAGGTCATTGCGTAGCGCATCCGACTCGTAATCCTAAGGTCCCTGGTTCGAGGCTCACCCCTGCCAATATTTTTTAAATTTTTTTAAACACTTTTTTTCTTCTTTTTCTTTAGTTAATCTTAATCTCCCTTTCCTTACTTTATCTTTTTCTGATTTTTTTATGCTTCTCCTTCAAATTTCTATAAAATAACATAATTTTTTCTTTATTTTTCTTTCTTTCTACTTTCTGTGCAATAGATGAACAACAACAATGGCTATCAATCCCATATTTTGCACATGTTTAGTACATGTCACGTACATTATTTCATAAAATAACAACTACTTGATCGGACACCATCTTGGGTATGTAAATTAGGGTCAAAGGTCATAAATGTTTCATCCAGTATCTTGGTGAATACATGTCCTATCTTTCCCATATTTTGCACACGCAAAGACCATGTTACAAGAATCATTTCATAAAATAATCACTTTTTGCTTAGACGCCATTTTAGGTGTGCAAAGTGAGGTCAAAGGTCAAATATACTTCATTCTGTATTTCCGTTAGTGTATACGGAATTCGGTACCAAAGATGGCAGGTCTCACTCCGTTTTCTAAATGAGAATCCAAATATCACACGGCCAATGTCTCTAAACAAGGATGAAACCTTATGGTCATGCCTATTGTGATCAGGACTCTAATCATTGATTAAAAAAAAAAACGGATCACCTAATTTGTCAGTCTTGACAAATTCCGGGTCTAGTTCTTCTTCTTCTTCTTCTTTATTTCTGGACAAAATTTGTGTAGAGGTTAGCTCAGAAAGTCCTCTTCCTATCAATTTCAAAATTATACCATATATGTATCATGTCCCAAAGACGACAGATCTAATGTATAATAGTGATCAGTCGACCGTGACGTCACTGTGACGTCATTATATGAAAACACATTCTCAATCATATCTCACTAATGGAATAGAGTTTTTCAATGAAATTTACGTCACATATATTACAAGTTATGCGCATTCTACTCATATTCTCAAAATTCATATTTTCTCTTAAAACGTGCGCGTACGCGCGCGTTGAAATATTTGTATCCTCAAATCGAGCTCAAAATTTTTTTGCACACGTTTCAGACCATTTGGAGCATTTTTTGAAAAATTGAAAAAATCGGACGGACGCGTACGCGCGCGCACATATACGCACGCACAGCTCATATGCAATGAAAATTTCCCGTTTTTTCACTTTGATCGGATGTCTGAAATGTCAAGGAATATTTCTACCAAGTTTCAAGTCAATCCCACTCAAAATGACGTCATACGGGCCCGTCAAAGTTGAAATTCCGCGCGCGCGTCAATGGCGATATACAGTACAACAATGCCAAAAAACCGCCAATTTTAAATCCGATTTTACTCGTCAGGATGGACGGTGACCCCCCATTTTCTTTACATATTCTGAAAGCTGATGAGTTGTACATGTCATTTCATGGGTTGGCAATGCTGGAAAAATGATGAAAAGATATCAAATTTCTTAATAAATCAAAACAAGTCAATTTTCAAAATGACGTCATCAAATTTCAAGTTTACTCGAGCGTATCTCACTTATCCTTAGTCAATTTTCACCCAGATTTCAGTATGCTGTAGCTTATTTAATACTCTATCAGTTATGTAATAACACAATTTTGATTGAATGACAGCATGACCTCATAAAAATGAATTGAAAGTAACCTTGTCGAATTTGACCAGTTTACGTGTTATCTCTATGGGAGTGCAGTTTTTCTGGAAATGAAAATTGACATGACTGTCTTTTTCGAGCACTAGCTCACTTATGCTTCGGTGAATTTCTCCCAGATTTTAATATGTTGTAGCTGAGACTTTGGGCTATCGTGAATGTGCATTTTGTTTTTTCATACGATGTCGGGATCACATCAATAAACGTGGTTGAAATTAAAGCTTATATTCGTTGTATTGAAATATTTCTTTCTTTCTGCAACTTTCTTTGCAATAACTCAAGAAAAACATACCCTATCAACACCATATTTTGTACATGCTTAGTTCATGTCACCTTCATTATTTCATAAAATAACAACTACTTGATCAGATGCCATCTTGGTTATGTAAAGTAGGGTCAAAGGTCATAAATGTTTCATCCTGTATCTTGGTGAATACATCTCCTATCTTTCCCATATTTTGCACACGTAAAGACCATGTGACAAGGATCATATCACAAAATAACCACTTTTTGCTCAGATGACATCTTGTCTTTGCAAAGTGGGGTCAAAGGTCATATGTACTTCTTTCTTTATCGTCATTATGACGTGTTATCTCTATGGGAGGGATTTTTTCTAGATGTGAAAATTGACATGATTGTCTTTATCGAGCACTAGCTCACTCACCCTTCGATGAATTTCTCCCAGATTTTAATATGTTGTAGCTGAGACTTTGCGCTATCGTAATGTGTCCTCCGTTTTTTCATACGACGTCAAAAGCACGTCGAAAAACTCGGCTTAAGTAATCAAAGCTTAGCTTCATTAGGTGATCCGAGTATCCTCTCGGATCACCTTCTGTATCTGTACGGATTCTTTGTTGGTTCTTCTTCTTCTTCTTCTTCTTCTTCTTCTTTATTTCTGGACAAAATTTGTGTAGAGGTTAGCTCAGAAAGTCCTCTTCCTATCAATTTCAAAATTATACCATATATGTATCATGTCCCAAAGACGACAGATCTAATGTATAATAGTGATCAGTCGACCGTGACGTCACTGTGACGTCATTATATGAAAACACATTCTCAATCATATCTCACTAATGGAATAGAGTTTTTCAATGAAATTTACGTCACATATATTACAAGTTATGCGCATTCTACTCATATTCTCAAAATTCATATTTTCTCTTAAAACGTGCGCGTACGCGCGCGTTGAAATATTTGTATCCTCAAATCGAGCTCAAAATTTTTTTGCACACGTTTCAGACCATTTGGAGCATTTTTTGAAAAATTGAAAAAATCGGACGGACGCGTACGCGCGCGCACATATACGCACGCACAGCTCATATGCAATGAAAATTTCCCGTTTTTTCACTTTGATCGGATGTCTGAAATGTCAAGGAATATTTCTACCAAGTTTCAAGTCAATCCCACTCAAAATGACGTCATACGGGCCCGTCAAAGTTGAAATTCCGCGCGCGCGTCAATGGCGATATACAGTACAACAATGCCAAAAAACCGCCAATTTTAAATCCGATTTTACTCGTCAGGATGGACGGTGACCCCCCATTTTCTTTACATATTCTGAAAGCTGATGAGTTGTACATGTCATTTCATGGGTTGGCAATGCTGGAAAAATGATGAAAAGATATCAAATTTCTTAATAAATCAAAACAAGTCAATTTTCAAAATGACGTCATCAAATTTCAAGTTTACTCGAGCGTATCTCACTTATCCTTAGTCAATTTTCACCCAGATTTCAGTATGCTGTAGCTTATTTAATACTCTATCAGTTATGTAATAACACAATTTTGATTGAATGACAGCATGACCTCATAAAAATGAATTGAAAGTAACCTTGTCGAATTTGACCAGTTTACGTGTTATCTCTATGGGAGTGCAGTTTTTCTGGAAATGAAAATTGACATGACTGTCTTTTTCGAGCACTAGCTCACTTATGCTTCGGTGAATTTCTCCCAGATTTTAATATGTTGTAGCTGAGACTTTGGGCTATCGTGAATGTGCATTTTGTTTTTTCATACGATGTCGGGATCACATCAATAAACGTGGTTGAAATTAAAGCTTATATTCGTTGTATTGAAATATTTCTTTCTTTCTGCAACTTTCTTTGCAATAACTCAAGAAAAACATACCCTATCAACACCATATTTTGTACATGCTTAGTTCATGTCACCTTCATTATTTCATAAAATAACAACTACTTGATCAGATGCCATCTTGGTTATGTAAAGTAGGGTCAAAGGTCATAAATGTTTCATCCTGTATCTTGGTGAATACATCTCCTATCTTTCCCATATTTTGCACACGTAAAGACCATGTGACAAGGATCATATCACAAAATAACCACTTTTTGCTCAGATGACATCTTGTCTTTGCAAAGTGGGGTCAAAGGTCATATGTACTTCTTTCTTTATCGTCATTATGACGTGTTATCTCTATGGGAGGGATTTTTTCTAGATGTGAAAATTGACATGATTGTCTTTATCGAGCACTAGCTCACTCACCCTTCGATGAATTTCTCCCAGATTTTAATATGTTGTAGCTGAGACTTTGCGCTATCGTAATGTGTCCTCCGTTTTTTCATACGACGTCAAAAGCACGTCGAAAAACTCGGCTTAAGTAATCAAAGCTTAGCTTCATTAGGTGATCCGAGTATCCTCTCGGATCACCTTCTGTATCTGTACGGATTCTTTGTTGGTTCTTCTTCTTCTTCTTCTTCTTCTTCTTCTTTATTTCTGGACAAAATTTGTGTAGAGGTTAGCTCAGAAAGTCCTCTTCCTATCAATTTCAAAATTATACCATATATGTATCATGTCCCAAAGACGACAGATCTAATGTATAATAGTGATCAGTCGACCGTGACGTCACTGTGACGTCATTATATGAAAACACATTCTCAATCATATCTCACTAATGGAATAGAGTTTTTCAATGAAATTTACGTCACATATATTACAAGTTATGCGCATTCTACTCATATTCTCAAAATTCATATTTTCTCTTAAAACGTGCGCGTACGCGCGCGTTGAAATATTTGTATCCTCAAATCGAGCTCAAAATTTTTTTGCACACGTTTCAGACCATTTGGAGCATTTTTTGAAAAATTGAAAAAATCGGACGGACGCGTACGCGCGCGCACATATACGCACGCACAGCTCATATGCAATGAAAATTTCCCGTTTTTTCACTTTGATCGGATGTCTGAAATGTCAAGGAATATTTCTACCAAGTTTCAAGTCAATCCCACTCAAAATGACGTCATACGGGCCCGTCAAAGTTGAAATTCCGCGCGCGCGTCAATGGCGATATACAGTACAACAATGCCAAAAAACCGCCAATTTTAAATCCGATTTTACTCGTCAGGATGGACGGTGACCCCCCATTTTCTTTACATATTCTGAAAGCTGATGAGTTGTACATGTCATTTCATGGGTTGGCAATGCTGGAAAAATGATGAAAAGATATCAAATTTCTTAATAAATCAAAACAAGTCAATTTTCAAAATGACGTCATCAAATTTCAAGTTTACTCGAGCGTATCTCACTTATCCTTAGTCAATTTTCACCCAGATTTCAGTATGCTGTAGCTTATTTAATACTCTATCAGTTATGTAATAACACAATTTTGATTGAATGACAGCATGACCTCATAAAAATGAATTGAAAGTAACCTTGTCGAATTTGACCAGTTTACGTGTTATCTCTATGGGAGTGCAGTTTTTCTGGAAATGAAAATTGACATGACTGTCTTTTTCGAGCACTAGCTCACTTATGCTTCGGTGAATTTCTCCCAGATTTTAATATGTTGTAGCTGAGACTTTGGGCTATCGTGAATGTGCATTTTGTTTTTTCATACGATGTCGGGATCACATCAATAAACGTGGTTGAAATTAAAGCTTATATTCGTTGTATTGAAATATTTCTTTCTTTCTGCAACTTTCTTTGCAATAACTCAAGAAAAACATACCCTATCAACACCATATTTTGTACATGCTTAGTTCATGTCACCTTCATTATTTCATAAAATAACAACTACTTGATCAGATGCCATCTTGGTTATGTAAAGTAGGGTCAAAGGTCATAAATGTTTCATCCTGTATCTTGGTGAATACATCTCCTATCTTTCCCATATTTTGCACACGTAAAGACCATGTGACAAGGATCATATCACAAAATAACCACTTTTTGCTCAGATGACATCTTGTCTTTGCAAAGTGGGGTCAAAGGTCATATGTACTTCTTTCTTTATCGTCATTATGACGTGTTATCTCTATGGGAGGGATTTTTTCTAGATGTGAAAATTGACATGATTGTCTTTATCGAGCACTAGCTCACTCACCCTTCGATGAATTTCTCCCAGATTTTAATATGTTGTAGCTGAGACTTTGCGCTATCGTAATGTGTCCTCCGTTTTTTCATACGACGTCAAAAGCACGTCGAAAAACTCGGCTTAAGTAATCAAAGCTTAGCTTCATTAGGTGATCCGAGTATCCTCTCGGATCACCTTCTGTATCTGTACGGATTCTTTGTTGGTTCTTCTTCTTCTTCTTCTTCTTCTTCTTCTTTATTTCTGGACAAAATTTGTGTAGAGGTTAGCTCAGAAAGTCCTCTTCCTATCAATTTCAAAATTATACCATATATGTATCATGTCCCAAAGACGACAGATCTAATGTATAATAGTGATCAGTCGACCGTGACGTCACTGTGACGTCATTATATGAAAACACATTCTCAATCATATCTCACTAATGGAATAGAGTTTTTCAATGAAATTTACGTCACATATATTACAAGTTATGCGCATTCTACTCATATTCTCAAAATTCATATTTTCTCTTAAAACGTGCGCGTACGCGCGCGTTGAAATATTTGTATCCTCAAATCGAGCTCAAAATTTTTTTGCACACGTTTCAGACCATTTGGAGCATTTTTTGAAAAATTGAAAAAATCGGACGGACGCGTACGCGCGCGCACATATACGCACGCACAGCTCATATGCAATGAAAATTTCCCGTTTTTTCACTTTGATCGGATGTCTGAAATGTCAAGGAATATTTCTACCAAGTTTCAAGTCAATCCCACTCAAAATGACGTCATACGGGCCCGTCAAAGTTGAAATTCCGCGCGCGCGTCAATGGCGATATACAGTACAACAATGCCAAAAAACCGCCAATTTTAAATCCGATTTTACTCGTCAGGATGGACGGTGACCCCCCATTTTCTTTACATATTCTGAAAGCTGATGAGTTGTACATGTCATTTCATGGGTTGGCAATGCTGGAAAAATGATGAAAAGATATCAAATTTCTTAATAAATCAAAACAAGTCAATTTTCAAAATGACGTCATCAAATTTCAAGTTTACTCGAGCGTATCTCACTTATCCTTAGTCAATTTTCACCCAGATTTCAGTATGCTGTAGCTTATTTAATACTCTATCAGTTATGTAATAACACAATTTTGATTGAATGACAGCATGACCTCATAAAAATGAATTGAAAGTAACCTTGTCGAATTTGACCAGTTTACGTGTTATCTCTATGGGAGTGCAGTTTTTCTGGAAATGAAAATTGACATGACTGTCTTTTTCGAGCACTAGCTCACTTATGCTTCGGTGAATTTCTCCCAGATTTTAATATGTTGTAGCTGAGACTTTGGGCTATCGTGAATGTGCATTTTGTTTTTTCATACGATGTCGGGATCACATCAATAAACGTGGTTGAAATTAAAGCTTATATTCGTTGTATTGAAATATTTCTTTCTTTCTGCAACTTTCTTTGCAATAACTCAAGAAAAACATACCCTATCAACACCATATTTTGTACATGCTTAGTTCATGTCACCTTCATTATTTCATAAAATAACAACTACTTGATCAGATGCCATCTTGGTTATGTAAAGTAGGGTCAAAGGTCATAAATGTTTCATCCTGTATCTTGGTGAATACATCTCCTATCTTTCCCATATTTTGCACACGTAAAGACCATGTGACAAGGATCATATCACAAAATAACCACTTTTTGCTCAGATGACATCTTGTCTTTGCAAAGTGGGGTCAAAGGTCATATGTACTTCTTTCTTTATCGTCATTATGACGTGTTATCTCTATGGGAGGGATTTTTTCTAGATGTGAAAATTGACATGATTGTCTTTATCGAGCACTAGCTCACTCACCCTTCGATGAATTTCTCCCAGATTTTAATATGTTGTAGCTGAGACTTTGCGCTATCGTAATGTGTCCTCCGTTTTTTCATACGACGTCAAAAGCACGTCGAAAAACTCGGCTTAAGTAATCAAAGCTTAGCTTCATTAGGTGATCCGAGTATCCTCTCGGATCACCTTCTGTATCTGTACGGATTCTTTGTTGGTTCTTCTTCTTCTTCTTCTTCTTCTTCTTCTTTATTTCTGGACAAAATTTGTGTAGAGGTTAGCTCAGAAAGTCCTCTTCCTATCAATTTCAAAATTATACCATATATGTATCATGTCCCAAAGACGACAGATCTAATGTATAATAGTGATCAGTCGACCGTGACGTCACTGTGACGTCATTATATGAAAACACATTCTCAATCATATCTCACTAATGGAATAGAGTTTTTCAATGAAATTTACGTCACATATATTACAAGTTATGCGCATTCTACTCATATTCTCAAAATTCATATTTTCTCTTAAAACGTGCGCGTACGCGCGCGTTGAAATATTTGTATCCTCAAATCGAGCTCAAAATTTTTTTGCACACGTTTCAGACCATTTGGAGCATTTTTTGAAAAATTGAAAAAATCGGACGGACGCGTACGCGCGCGCACATATACGCACGCACAGCTCATATGCAATGAAAATTTCCCGTTTTTTCACTTTGATCGGATGTCTGAAATGTCAAGGAATATTTCTACCAAGTTTCAAGTCAATCCCACTCAAAATGACGTCATACGGGCCCGTCAAAGTTGAAATTCCGCGCGCGCGTCAATGGCGATATACAGTACAACAATGCCAAAAAACCGCCAATTTTAAATCCGATTTTACTCGTCAGGATGGACGGTGACCCCCCATTTTCTTTACATATTCTGAAAGCTGATGAGTTGTACATGTCATTTCATGGGTTGGCAATGCTGGAAAAATGATGAAAAGATATCAAATTTCTTAATAAATCAAAACAAGTCAATTTTCAAAATGACGTCATCAAATTTCAAGTTTACTCGAGCGTATCTCACTTATCCTTAGTCAATTTTCACCCAGATTTCAGTATGCTGTAGCTTATTTAATACTCTATCAGTTATGTAATAACACAATTTTGATTGAATGACAGCATGACCTCATAAAAATGAATTGAAAGTAACCTTGTCGAATTTGACCAGTTTACGTGTTATCTCTATGGGAGTGCAGTTTTTCTGGAAATGAAAATTGACATGACTGTCTTTTTCGAGCACTAGCTCACTTATGCTTCGGTGAATTTCTCCCAGATTTTAATATGTTGTAGCTGAGACTTTGGGCTATCGTGAATGTGCATTTTGTTTTTTCATACGATGTCGGGATCACATCAATAAACGTGGTTGAAATTAAAGCTTATATTCGTTGTATTGAAATATTTCTTTCTTTCTGCAACTTTCTTTGCAATAACTCAAGAAAAACATACCCTATCAACACCATATTTTGTACATGCTTAGTTCATGTCACCTTCATTATTTCATAAAATAACAACTACTTGATCAGATGCCATCTTGGTTATGTAAAGTAGGGTCAAAGGTCATAAATGTTTCATCCTGTATCTTGGTGAATACATCTCCTATCTTTCCCATATTTTGCACACGTAAAGACCATGTGACAAGGATCATATCACAAAATAACCACTTTTTGCTCAGATGACATCTTGTCTTTGCAAAGTGGGGTCAAAGGTCATATGTACTTCTTTCTTTATCGTCATTATGACGTGTTATCTCTATGGGAGGGATTTTTTCTAGATGTGAAAATTGACATGATTGTCTTTATCGAGCACTAGCTCACTCACCCTTCGATGAATTTCTCCCAGATTTTAATATGTTGTAGCTGAGACTTTGCGCTATCGTAATGTGTCCTCCGTTTTTTCATACGACGTCAAAAGCACGTCGAAAAACTCGGCTTAAGTAATCAAAGCTTAGCTTCATTAGGTGATCCGAGTATCCTCTCGGATCACCTTCTGTATCTGTACGGATTCTTTGTTGGTTCTTCTTCTTCTTCTTCTTCTTCTTCTTCTTTATTTCTGGACAAAATTTGTGTAGAGGTTAGCTCAGAAAGTCCTCTTCCTATCAATTTCAAAATTATACCATATATGTATCATGTCCCAAAGACGACAGATCTAATGTATAATAGTGATCAGTCGACCGTGACGTCACTGTGACGTCATTATATGAAAACACATTCTCAATCATATCTCACTAATGGAATAGAGTTTTTCAATGAAATTTACGTCACATATATTACAAGTTATGCGCATTCTACTCATATTCTCAAAATTCATATTTTCTCTTAAAACGTGCGCGTACGCGCGCGTTGAAATATTTGTATCCTCAAATCGAGCTCAAAATTTTTTTGCACACGTTTCAGACCATTTGGAGCATTTTTTGAAAAATTGAAAAAATCGGACGGACGCGTACGCGCGCGCACATATACGCACGCACAGCTCATATGCAATGAAAATTTCCCGTTTTTTCACTTTGATCGGATGTCTGAAATGTCAAGGAATATTTCTACCAAGTTTCAAGTCAATCCCACTCAAAATGACGTCATACGGGCCCGTCAAAGTTGAAATTCCGCGCGCGCGTCAATGGCGATATACAGTACAACAATGCCAAAAAACCGCCAATTTTAAATCCGATTTTACTCGTCAGGATGGACGGTGACCCCCCATTTTCTTTACATATTCTGAAAGCTGATGAGTTGTACATGTCATTTCATGGGTTGGCAATGCTGGAAAAATGATGAAAAGATATCAAATTTCTTAATAAATCAAAACAAGTCAATTTTCAAAATGACGTCATCAAATTTCAAGTTTACTCGAGCGTATCTCACTTATCCTTAGTCAATTTTCACCCAGATTTCAGTATGCTGTAGCTTATTTAATACTCTATCAGTTATGTAATAACACAATTTTGATTGAATGACAGCATGACCTCATAAAAATGAATTGAAAGTAACCTTGTCGAATTTGACCAGTTTACGTGTTATCTCTATGGGAGTGCAGTTTTTCTGGAAATGAAAATTGACATGACTGTCTTTTTCGAGCACTAGCTCACTTATGCTTCGGTGAATTTCTCCCAGATTTTAATATGTTGTAGCTGAGACTTTGGGCTATCGTGAATGTGCATTTTGTTTTTTCATACGATGTCGGGATCACATCAATAAACGTGGTTGAAATTAAAGCTTATATTCGTTGTATTGAAATATTTCTTTCTTTCTGCAACTTTCTTTGCAATAACTCAAGAAAAACATACCCTATCAACACCATATTTTGTACATGCTTAGTTCATGTCACCTTCATTATTTCATAAAATAACAACTACTTGATCAGATGCCATCTTGGTTATGTAAAGTAGGGTCAAAGGTCATAAATGTTTCATCCTGTATCTTGGTGAATACATCTCCTATCTTTCCCATATTTTGCACACGTAAAGACCATGTGACAAGGATCATATCACAAAATAACCACTTTTTGCTCAGATGACATCTTGTCTTTGCAAAGTGGGGTCAAAGGTCATATGTACTTCTTTCTTTATCGTCATTATGACGTGTTATCTCTATGGGAGGGATTTTTTCTAGATGTGAAAATTGACATGATTGTCTTTATCGAGCACTAGCTCACTCACCCTTCGATGAATTTCTCCCAGATTTTAATATGTTGTAGCTGAGACTTTGCGCTATCGTAATGTGTCCTCCGTTTTTTCATACGACGTCAAAAGCACGTCGAAAAACTCGGCTTAAGTAATCAAAGCTTAGCTTCATTAGGTGATCCGAGTATCCTCTCGGATCACCTTCTGTATCTGTACGGATTCTTTGTTGGTTCTTCTTCTTCTTCTTCTTCTTCTTCTTCTTTATTTCTGGACAAAATTTGTGTAGAGGTTAGCTCAGAAAGTCCTCTTCCTATCAATTTCAAAATTATACCATATATGTATCATGTCCCAAAGACGACAGATCTAATGTATAATAGTGATCAGTCGACCGTGACGTCACTGTGACGTCATTATATGAAAACACATTCTCAATCATATCTCACTAATGGAATAGAGTTTTTCAATGAAATTTACGTCACATATATTACAAGTTATGCGCATTCTACTCATATTCTCAAAATTCATATTTTCTCTTAAAACGTGCGCGTACGCGCGCGTTGAAATATTTGTATCCTCAAATCGAGCTCAAAATTTTTTTGCACACGTTTCAGACCATTTGGAGCATTTTTTGAAAAATTGAAAAAATCGGACGGACGCGTACGCGCGCGCACATATACGCACGCACAGCTCATATGCAATGAAAATTTCCCGTTTTTTCACTTTGATCGGATGTCTGAAATGTCAAGGAATATTTCTACCAAGTTTCAAGTCAATCCCACTCAAAATGACGTCATACGGGCCCGTCAAAGTTGAAATTCCGCGCGCGCGTCAATGGCGATATACAGTACAACAATGCCAAAAAACCGCCAATTTTAAATCCGATTTTACTCGTCAGGATGGACGGTGACCCCCCATTTTCTTTACATATTCTGAAAGCTGATGAGTTGTACATGTCATTTCATGGGTTGGCAATGCTGGAAAAATGATGAAAAGATATCAAATTTCTTAATAAATCAAAACAAGTCAATTTTCAAAATGACGTCATCAAATTTCAAGTTTACTCGAGCGTATCTCACTTATCCTTAGTCAATTTTCACCCAGATTTCAGTATGCTGTAGCTTATTTAATACTCTATCAGTTTTAATCAATCCAAAATTTCGCTGGAGGAAGTCTTCACCTCGTAAAAATAGATTGAATGTAACCTAGTCAAATTTGATCCATTTGCGAGTTATCTCTATAGGAGTGCAGTTTTTCTTGAAATGAAAATCAACATGACTGTCTTTATCGAGCACTATCTAACTTATCCTACGGTGAATTTCTCCCAGATTTTAATGTGTTAGCTGAGACTTTGCGCTATCGGTAACGTGTCCTCCGTTTTTTTTTTTCATACGACGTCGAAATCACGTCGAAAAACTTTGCTTAAATTAAAGCTTAGCTTCGATGTATTTTCATATTTCTTTCTTTTTGCACATTTCTTTGCAATAACACATGAAAGACATTCCCTAGTACCCCCATATTTTGAACATGTTTAGTTCATGTGACGTACATTATTTTATAAGGTTACAACTACTTGATCGAACACCATCTTGGGTAGGTAAATTAGGGTCAAAGGTCATAAATTTATCATCCTGTATCTTGGTGAATACATGTCCTATCTTTCCAATATTTCGCACACACAAAGACCACGGTACCAAGATCATTTCACAAAATATCCAGTTTTTTCTTAGATGCCATTTTAGCTGTGCAAAGTGGGGTCAATGGTCAAATATACTTCATTATGTATCTTCGTTATAGTGTATATACCGACTTTGGTACCAAAGATGGCAGACCTGACTCTCTTTTCTGAATGAGAATCCAAATATCACATGGCCAATGTCCATAACCACAGATGAAACCTTTACGGTCATGCCTATTGGGATCAGGACTCAAATCATTGATTTTTCGAAAAGAGTACTAGCTCACTTACCCTTCGGTGAATTTCTCCCAGATTTTAATATGTTGTAGCTGAGACTTTGCGCTATCGTACGTGTCCCCTTTGTTTTTCAAACGGTGTCGGGATCACGTCCAAAAACGTGGTTAAAATTAAAGGTTATCTTCGATGTATTTTCATATTTCTTTCTTTCTCCAATTTTCTTTGCAATAACTCAAGAAGAATAGCCCCTATCACCCCCATATTTTGCACATGTTTAGTTCATGGTACGTACATTTTTTCATAAAATAACAACTACTTGATCAGACACCGTCTTGACATGTAAATAAGGGTCAAAGATCATAAATGTTTCATCCTGTATTTTAGTCAATACATGTCCTATCTCTCCCATATGTTGCACACGCAAAGACCACGTCACATCGATCATTTCACAAAGTAATCACTTTTTGTTCAGATGCCATCTTGGCTGTGCAAAGTGGGCTCAATGATCAAATATACTTCATTCTGTATCCTCGTTATAGTGTGAACGGAATTTGGTACCAAAGATGGCAGACCTGACTCTCTTTTCTAAATGAGAATTAAAA
Organism: Diadema setosum; assembly: GCF_964275005.1. Lineage (NCBI taxonomy): Eukaryota > Metazoa > Echinodermata > Echinoidea > Diadematoida > Diadematidae > Diadema > Diadema setosum. Next base: position 109,735 of record NW_027307682.1, on the reverse strand, counting down.
CATCACACGGTCAATGTCATTAAACACAGATGAAACCTGTGTGGTCATGCCTATTGCGATCAGGACTCGAATCATCGACTAAAAAAAAAATCGGATCACCTAATTTGTCAGTGTTGACAAATTCCAAGTCTAGTTAGGTGATCCGAGTATCCTCTCGGATCACCTTCTGTATCTGTACGGATTCTTTGTTCTTCTTCTTTCTTTCTGGACAAAAGTTGTGTTTCGATTAGCTCAGAAAGTACTCTTTCTATCAATGTCAAACTTATACCATATATGTATCGTGTCCCAAAGACGACAGATCAAGTAAAATCATTGTGATCAGTCTACCGTGACGTCACTATGACGTCATTATATGAAAACACATTTGCATTCATATCTCATTAATGGAATAGAATTTTTCAATGAAATTTACGTCACATATATTTCAAGTAAAGCGAATTCTACACATATTCTCAAAATTCATCATACCCTTAAAACGTGCGCGTACGCGCGCGTTGAAATATTTGTATGCTCAAATCGAGCTCAAAAGTTTTTTGCACACGTTTCAGACCATTTGGAGCATTTTTTGAAAAATTGAAAAATTTGGACGGACGCGTACGCGCGCGCGCATATACGCACGCACAGCTCATATGGAATACAAATTTTTCGTTTTTACACTTTGATCGGATGTCTGAAATGTCAAGGAATATTTCTACCAAGTTTCAAGTCAATCCGACTCAGTATGGCGTCATACGGGCCCTTCAAAGTTGAAATTCCGCGCGCGCGTCAATGGCGATATACAGTGCAACTATGCCAAAAAACCGCCAATTTTAAATCCGATTTTACTCGTCAGGATGGACGGTGACCCCCCATTTTCTTTACATATTTTGAAAGCTGATGAGTTGTACATGTTATTTCATGGGGTGGCAATGCTGGCAAAATGATTGAAAGATATCAAATTTCTTAATAAAGTAAAAAAAGTAAATTTTCAAAATGACGTCATCAAATTTCAAGTTTATTCGGGCATATCTCACTAATCCTTTGTCAATTTTCACCCAGATTTCAGTATGTTGTAGCTTATTAAATGTTCTTTCATTAATGTAATAACAATATTTTGATCAGATGACGGCATCACCTCGTAAAAATGGATTAAAAATAATCTTGTCAAATTTGATTAGTTTACGTGTTATCTCTATGGAAGTGCAGTTTTTCTGGAAATGAAAATTGACATAACTATCTTTATCGAGCACTAGCTCACTTATGCTTCGGTGAATTTCTCCCAGATTTTAGTATGTTGTAGCTGACACTTTGTGCTATCGTAAGTGTTCCCTTCGTTTTTTCATACGATGTCTGCATCACGTCAAAAAACTTGGTTGAAATCAAAGCTTATCTTCGATGTATTGAAATATTTCTTTCTTTCTGCAACTTTCTTTGCAATAACTCAAGAAAAACATATCCTATCACCCCCATATTTTGCATATGTTTAGTTCATGTCACGTACATTATTTGATAAAATAACAACTACTTGATCAGACGCCATCTTGGGTATGTGAATTAGGGTCAAAGGTCATAAATGGTTCATCCTGTATCTAAGTGAATAAATGTCCTATCTCTCCCATATTTTGCACACGCAAAGATCATGTTACAAGAATCATTTCACAAAATAACCACTCTTTGCTCAGATGCCATCTTGTCTGTGCAAAGTGGGGTCAAAAGGTCATATGTACTTCTTTCTGTTTCTTCGTTATGACGTGTTATCTCTATGGGAGGGAATTTTTCTAGATGTGAAAATTAAAATGATTGTCTTTATCGAGCACTAGCTCACTTACCCTTCGGTGAATTTTCTCAGATTTTAATATGTTGTAACTGAGACTTTGCGCTATCGTTACGTGCGTTTCATTTTTTCATATGATGTCGGGATCATGTTAAAATACTTGGTTGAAATTAAAGCTTATCTTCGTTGTATTGAGATATTTCTATGTTTCTGCAACTTTCATTGCAATAACTCAAGAAAAACAGCCCCTATCACCTCCATATTTTGCACATGTTTAGTTCATGTCACGTACATTATTTCATAAAATAACAACTACTTGATCGGACAACATCTTGGGTATGTGAATTAGGGTCAAAGGTCACAAATATTTCATCCTGTATCTTGGTGAATACATGTCTCATCTTTCCCGTATTTTGCACACACAAAGATCATGTTACAAGAATCATTTCACAAAATAACCACGTTTTGCTCAGATGCCATCTTGTCTGTGCAAATTGGGGTCAAAAGTTATATGCACTTCTTTCTGTATCTTCGTTATGACGTGTTATCTCTATGGGAGGGAAATTTTTTAAATGTGAAAAATTGACATGATTGTCTTTTTCGAGCACTAGCTCACTTTCCCTCCGGTGAATTTCTCCCAGGTTTTAATATGTTGTTATAGGTAAGACTTTGCGCTATCGAAAGTGCGCCCTTCGTCTTTTCATACGATGTCGGGATCATGTTAAAAAACTTGGTTGAAATAATATTAAAGCTTATCTTCGATGTACTGAGATATTTCTTTCTTGCTGCAACTTTCTTTACAATATCTCAAGAAAAACACGCCCTATCACCTCCATATTTTGCACATGTTTAGTTCATGTCACGTACATTATTTCATAGCAAAACAACTACTTGATCGGACACCATCTCGGGTATGTAAATTAGGGTCAAAGGTCATAAATGTTTCATCCTGTATCTTGGTGAATACGTGTCCCATCTTTCCCATATTTTGCACACGTAAAGACCATGTTACAAGGATCACTTCACAAAATAACCACTTTTTGTTCAGATGCCATCTTGTCTGTGCATATTGGGGTCAAAGGTCATAATTATGTTCTTCTTTCTGTATCTTCGTTATGATGTGGTATCTCTATGGGAGGGATTTTGGTTTTTTTTAATTTGAAAATTGACATGGTCGTCTTTATCGAGCACTAGCTCACTTACCCTTCGTTGAATTTGTCTCCGATTTTAATGTTGTAGCTGAGACTTTGCGCTATCGTATGTGTGCCTTCGTTTTTTTTTTTTCATACAATGTCGGGATCATGTTATAAAACTTGGTTGAAATTAAAGCTTATCTTCGATGTATTGAGATATTCTTTCTTTCTGCAACTTTCTTTTCAATAACTCAAGAAAAACAGCCCGTATCACCCCATATTTTGCACATGTTCAGTTCATGTCACGTACATTTCATAACATTGCAACTTCTTGATCGGACATCTTGGGTATGTAAATTAGGGTCAAAGGTCATAAATTTTCATCCTGTATCTTGGTGAATACCTGTCCTATCTTTTCCATATTTTGCACACGCAAAGACCATGTTACAAGAATCATTTCACAAAATAACCACTTTTTGCTCAGATGCCATCTCGTCTGTGCAAAGTGGGGTCAAAGGTCATATGTACCTCTTTCTCTATCTTCGTAATGACTTATCTCTATGAGAGGGAAAATTTCTACATGTGAAAATTGACATGGTTTTTTTTAACGAGCACTAGCTCACTTACCCTTCGTTGAATTTGTCTCAGATTTTAATATGTTGAAAGTTGAGACTTTACGCTATCGCATGTGTGCCTTCGCTTTTTCATAAAATGTCGCGATCATGTTAAAAAAAAAAACTTGGTTGAAATTAAAGCTTATCTTTCTGCAAGTTTCTTTTCAATACATTATTTCATAGAATTACAACTATAGTGTACTTGATCGGACATCTTGGGTATGTAAATTAGGGTCAAAGGTCATGAATGTTTCATCTTGTATCTTGGTGAATACCTGTCCTATCTTTCCCATATTCTTCGCTGGTAAAGTAAGGTGAAGGATCAAACGGCTTCCGTCTTGTATCTTGGTTAATACATGACATATTGCCTCCATATTTTGCACAAATTTACATCTTGTCGAAAGGATCATTTCATAAGATAATGGCTCTTTCCTTAGATGCCACTTTGTTATGATAAAAAAAAATGAGGTTTGCAGATACAATATTTTCAATTCTAATATGTTACCATAATGTGCCTTTTCCATTTTAGAATTGTTACAATTCTTCTGCCTGAAATGAAAATATGTGAGGAAATAGCACTTCATACAGTTAAGTGCCATTACCCTATTGACTGTGTAGGCCTATATGGAATCTTCCCCCTCTATTTATGTGTGTTATAATGGAATATAAAATAAGACGACTAAAAAAAAAAAAAAAATCATGGTTATAAACCATCAATCATTAGAAAAAAAAATGTTTTATTATCTCTCGCCCTTTCTCCCTATCTCTCTCTCTCTCTCTCTCACCCTGTCTCCTCCATTCCTAAAATGTAATACTAATAAAGATATTTTCTCACCTGGTTAGTAACAGGCCGAGTGATAATAATTTCTCACATTCATGTCTAAGGGAGTTTCAATAAGTGAGCCCTTTAACATCATTAGAAACAACTTCATTCAGAGATTTTTCCCCAGTATTTTTCATTATAAGCAAGTTCACTTTTGTAATTTGGTCTTAATTAAAATCATGAATCATGTCTAGCCATGGATGGTACAAAGAACACACACACACACACAAACACACACACACACAAACTGCTTGAAAAACATAACAGCTTTATCCACAAGTATAAAACCATTAATATTCATACTGGTTGTTTTTTTTTTCATTGTTCTTCACCTCATGATCAAGTGTTAACATTGGTAAAGTGACAGCTGACGTGTGCAGCATAACAATGTCAGAATGCATTCTATTCACTGCACACAGAACCTCATGTATGATAAGAGACTGCTTCTTACTCCTACTCATTTGGTGTGACCAAACAAAGCAAAATGCATGTACATGTATAGCAATGTGTATTATGTGACAAGATGTTATTATTGTTATGAAACTGGACTGTGCACCAAACACACTCTCATCATACTATACAGCCATATCCCAACTTCCTGATCTATTTACTCCACTTCTTTTTCTAATAACAGTCTTTGACAACTGAATATTATGTTTAAGTATTAATTATGCACGTTTTATTGTTGTGTACATTATGTATCACACGCAGGTGATAATTATGGTGTGCTTTCAACAGAATTACTGATTAATCAGTGAGTTGATTATACTACCCTCCATGAGAATACAACAGCATCACCTGTATCGCTCAAACAAAGGTTTCAAACTTGAGGGGACATAATAGTGAAGGTGCAGCAACTGCAAATAGGTGTACAAGGTACGAGTGATCGCGACAGTCTGAGTAGAGTCCCAGGTCGCCTTGGTGAAATAAATTGGCCACGTCTCTCTCCAAGGAGCACAGGCCTCCATCGCGATCGTGAACTGCAGTGGGCAGTGCCATTGACGAGCTCAGGGTCGAGATGCTAACGTGTACTGTCTGGAACGGATGTTCGCCGTCTGGTCATTGCGTCGAACTCACATAGCGTTGACACTAATGTGATGCTGATGATGCGATCCCATCTTGGAGATTCACATTCGGGCTATCTGGAATTTGTTGTGAGCAGGAAATGGATACAGTTCACCTGCAGTCATTGACCATGGGGTTGACGAATGAGAGAAACTGCTAGTCCATCACTGATGCAATAGCCTCAGTGCCCACATGTGCAACAGGAAGGCAACTCCTCCTCTGTAATAATTGTTCCAAACTTATTTAAACATTGCTGGAACCAAGCACCTCACCAATGTGGTGTGATATACACATGTATGAATTTCAAGAATTACAAGTATAACAAAACCACCTCAACAAGCAACGGACTTGACTCTGGAAAATTGCATCCCCTTTTTCTAGTGGACGCAGGAGAGCAATGGTCTTACGTCCATCCAATTTGGAGGCTAGGAGCCAGAGTGAGAGTTAGAGCTATGTCGACAGTTAATGATGGGAAAAGGGGACTACACGGCAAGTGTTATGGGATAAGCCTATATACGTGTACCTTTTTACATAACCGTAGTCAAAGGACTGGTCAGCAAAAATTACCTCTTTGGTTTCTTTTTGCCATCGGGGGAGTGTCCACAGAGAGTAACATGATAATAAAATCAATTAAAATAGATCCCTCTCTCAACCGGGGACTTATTGTCAAATTAACAGGGTATGTGCTCCTACAAGGAATCTCCTCGCCCAAGTACAGAAGTCCTGACCAGCACTGACCTACGACAAAAAAGAAAAATAACCGTATGTACACTTCTTACTACCTGCCAGAAAACAATATCAAAGCATGTACATAATTGAGTATGCAGGTTGTAAAAAGCAAATAAAACTGATTGTAAAAAACACACGGGGTCGATCTAACTGAAGTGTGTGTTGGTTCAACGGCCTCAAGCAAAACCCATGCATTATAACACAGACTTGATGTAACATGGACAGATAAACATCTGTAATAAAAAGTATTCAAACAAAGCATACCGGCAAAGAATGACGCAAAAATTTGCATGTCATGTTGCTCGTGTGGTTCTACGATGGCAGCCTCTACGCGTTATACTACATTTAGAGTACCGGTATCGCATAAAGCACATAAAGTCATATTCAATAGAAATACAGGCACTTAACTGGCTGCTGTGAATACTCCCATGGAAAGTTTTCTTCTACAGAAGTAATGTCATGACCATGCAAAAGAAATTATATAAGATTTTAACAAATTATCACACACACAAAAAAAAAAGTGTAGAAACTGCATACAGCGAAGGCGTATGCATAATAAGAATATATTCTGAACACTTACTGAGTATGACATTCACATAGTATACACATTAATCAACTTCTTGTGTTGAGATCTACCTCAAAGCCTTGACATTGTCAAGAGTAATAGCAGATGCGTTGTAACTTCATGAAATAATGTTTTCTTAACGATACCACATAACGCGCCGGCCATCTGACGTGGCGTCCCGATATCGTTTGTCGAACCGGTGGATCCCATTTTGCAGCAGGTGGTGCCGCTATTTCAAACTAAAGGGGTATGTGCTGCAACACACTCCCTCCTACGCCCCCCCCCCCCCCTTTCTGGACCTGCCACTGAGCAGGTGTCTTTCACAACTTAATATTACGTTCAATTATTAATATGCACATTTTATTGTCGTGTACATTGTGTATCACACGCAGGTGATAATTATGGTGTGCTTTCATCAGTATTATTGATTAATCAGTGAGTTGATTATAGAACTCTCAATAAGAATATAACAGCATCATCTGTATCTGCTCAAACAAAGGTGTATGCCTTTATGATCCTGAAATATTTCATAGAACTGTGCATACACTTAGTGCACATTCTCAGAATTTCCATATCTAAAAAGGTTGGTCATGCCCACGCAAAAAAAAACAAAAAAATAAACAATACAGATTCCATACACATGATGATCTTATTGCATGTTGCATGTAAACCTAGCAAATGTTTGCATGACATTGTATATACAAGTGATAGTATGTGTGATTTTAGCAATATGAGAATCTTCACTAAAATCCTCCATATACACAAACCATTTTATTTTCTACGCATCTACTAATGTCACAAACAGTTCATCACTCATTATCCTTTAGAAACATAATTCTTTGTTCTGCAGATGGCTGTTGGCAGTGACATCTACACTACCAGTCCTTGTTACAAAATCCATGTTGTGATTAATAAGCTGCACACCAAACAACCAGGTCAAGAATGTTGTCTTCTGGGAAACATTATGTTTTTGTTGTGAACCATTTCAAGTTCGTAACTGGAATATCACTGAGTGAGTGTTTTGTGTTTATGACATACAGTACTGATGATGATTACAAGCTTAAAAGCATGGCATGGTTTTGATTGAGGTAGTGATTAAGGTTACACTTTTTTGCAAAATAATTAGAAAAAGAAACTGATGTAAAATACATGCAAATATAGGATGAATTAAAAATCTATTGGATGAAAATCAGTTTTCATGGCTGAGATATCAAAAAAAAAAACAAAAAAAAAACCCATCTTCCATTAGATCCATCTTTTTGCTTTGTTTATGGAACACTATTATCTGAGTAATTTCACAACTGGTTCGGTCAAATAAACTTTTAGTTTCTATTAAATTGTATATTCTTCAACATTTCATTTCTGTGGTTTCTAACTACCTCACAAAAACAAAAATCTTTATCTTAATCCAAAGTATTTCATCCTGTAGTAGCCAACACTGTACCATGACTATAATCAGTGTAATGTAGTTATTGACCTTCTACATAGTCATCACATTACAAAAACACATGTAGCAGATTTATAATTAATATTCTCCACTGTAAATATTAATACCTGCATCAATGATGAAGCACATCATCATATAGAAACACAACATGAATCTATAATGATTGTTATACTGGCAGGGTTGCACAGTAACCTATTTTTCTACTGGTTTGACCTTTCTTTATGAACAGTACAACCACAAATTTAAGAACATGCATGCAAAAACATCACCATGCCCTAGGGTAATAGCGCACTCCCTATAGTATCATCATCAATTCATGAAAACATTATCTAGCCAAAATGTCTGTGATCTTATAATTTGAGAATATCTATACAAGAAAACATGGTTTATTCATTACATGAAAATATTAGCTTATTTCTAAGGTATTAGAGAGCTAGTCCAATTTTGCCTGAAATAAAAATTGCCACAACTGTTTATTTGCAGGTTGTTGATGTAAAGTTGACATAAATTCTAGAGATGTAAATGTTTTCCTGTAGTACACGTATTTGAAATCGTACTATCAGTAATATTAATGTTCACTAAACATCTCAAATTTGACTGTGACAAACATGACCATCTTTTCCAATATGGCCACCAGCACTTTTGTAAATCATGTTATTCAAGCCACTTTTCACAGCACTAAAAAAACATAAACCTAAGGACACCATGTCACAGCCAGTGAAAGCTTGAAACATCAGGTAGACAGCACATCAGCCTGAACTAAAAACTTTTGCAATCTCATGATAAGCAATGAACTTGAATCTCTTCCCACCTTTAAAGGCAATCCACTGTTCACAGTTGTTCAGGTGATTGGCTGATGCCTTGCAAGGGTACAACACTTCAATCTACTTCGCATATTGGCACTTTGCTAAACCCCTATTTCATTTCATCTTATAGGTGCACAAGAATACCACTATCAGCCTCCTCTTGATCCTGTGTGCATGGCGCTACACCTGACATGTCCTGGCAATTGGAGGAAAGAATGCTGCTACCTTGTGGGGTGATGAGATCTTTGTTGATGACAATGTCTGGGATACAGTATACAGTGTATGCCACATAAAGAGCAAACAGTGATTCACCAGAGATAACATCTCTAGGACTCTTTTCATAGACTTCTCTCTAATTACAAATAGCTAAAGAGATGGACATTGTTTTGCTTGATATGGTCTGTGAAAGACACTTCGATTCACAAACTTATCCATAATTATGTCTTGCATGTGTCAAGGTTTAGAACATCAACTAGAATCTTCATTATGCCCATTGAGTGGCATATCATAGCTAAGGAATTTGCCTTGTTAAAATACTTTTAATTAAAGGGAAGGTAAACCCAAAAAGCAATGTGGATTGAGTGAAAGCAGCAACATTAGTAGAACACATCAGTGAAAGTTTGAGAAAAATCGGACAATCGATGCAAAAGTTATGAATTTTTAAAGTTTTGGTGTTGGAACCGCTGGATGAGGAGACTACTAGAGGATATGACGTATGAGTGGACAACAATACAAAGAAAATATAAAGGATATTCAACAAAAATTCACTTTTCTAGAATTATGAAAGAGCAGTGGACCGACCGCTTTCAGAAAGCAGGGGGAATAATTGCTACCCTTAACATATGTCAATATCAAGTTGATGGAATTTGTAGTTTTCATGAAAAATGGATTTTTGTAGTATTTTCTTTATATTTTCTTGATATTGTAGTCCACTCATACGTCATAACCTCTAGTAGTCTCCTCATCCAGCAGTTCCAACACCAAAACTTTAAAAATTCATAACTTTTGCATCGATTGTCCGATTTTCTTCAAACTTTCACTGATGTGTTCTACTAATGTTGCTGCTTTCACTCAATCCACATTGTTCTTGGGGTTCATCTTCCCTTTAAATTATTCACCATTTCAACTTACAAATGGAGAGTAAAATGGCTTATTCAAAAAGTGTTAACATTCTCATCCTAGAATTGATTTGATATTTAATATCAAAGAACTTTAAATAAGCAATGGCACCTACATTGAAAAATGGTTACCATTTTTGTCACAGATCAAATGTCAGCTGAATATGTGGACAGCAAAATGAATAATCTACGATTTATAATACAGAAGAAAAATATTGTCACTTCCGAAATTGGTTTAACCTGTAACAGCAAAACAATTCAACTAGCAATGGCAACCATCTCCATGATGATAGGCACTGTGCTTGTTTCAAGCTTCAAAATCTCAAACAAGGGATTGCAGCCACTTTCAAAATGGTTGCCATTTTTAACAAGGGCAAATAACAGATATTGTGTGGGCACTATAATTACTAATGTATAATCTATTATGCAAAAGAAAATATTTCAACCACTTAAATTTATTTAATTTCCACTACCAAATAATTCTAAATATAATTACATAGCAGCTATCTTAAACATAATGGCAATGTTTGTTATCAGTCAAATATGACATGGCCCTTTATCTAACTAGAACTATCACTGAAGGTGATTAATACCCTGCTCCAAAACCTCAGGCTCCTATGAAAAAAAAAAACCACCTACAGATATTTTTTTTTAACAGACACCCAATCTGACCACAATAAGTTAAATGTTTTAGTTTGATAGGAAAAAAAAAATGTGTGTTGCCATGGCAATGCTTTTACCTGGTAGTAAAACAAGGGTGTCTTCTCTATTCCTATAGATTCTACATACATGTGCTAAATTTGACATTAACTGCTTGAATGCTGTGGAGATAATACAATTCATGAGGTTTTGACAAAACTATGTTTATCATGGCAGCACTTCGTCTGTTAGACACAAAAACCAGGTCTCATATCTATACTTCAATGCAATAATGTACACAAAAATTTGAATTCAATAGTGTCAAAATTGTGAAAGGAACTCACCCTACAAAGATGTGTAGTTACCCTGGCAACACCTTGTTGGATAAAAACACACAAAAACAAAAATGTCTTGGATAGCTACACCTTAGATCATAACATAAACCAAATCTACAAAGTTTGATGAAATTGTGGTTAGTCTGGCAAATGCTTACCTGGCAAACACAAAAATCAGAACTTGAATACATCTATACTTCAATGCCATAAAGTCCACCAAATTTCATTTCAATGGCTTCAAAATTGTGAAAGTATTTCACTCCACAAGATTTTCAAGAAATTATGTAGTCACCATGGTAATGCTTTCTTGAGTACAAATACAAAGGGTGTGCTTCATAACTACACCTATACATCATTATGCACACCAAATGTGAAATAAATTGGTAATACATAGCCCTACCGTAAGAGACGTTCACTCCACAGTTTTCAGAAAATTGTACTTAACATGAGAGCACTTTCCTCATCAAACACAAAGTACATGTCTTGCACAGATAGACCTCAATGTCATCACATACCTTGAGTTTCATCTAAATTACTTCAAGACTGTAGAAGTTCATGATGCAAGATTTGCAACAGCTGATTCCTATATATCACCTTTTACAATTTGTGTGTGTGAGGGTGTAAAAGTATTAGAAGTCTCCACAGAAGTGTAGTCTATACCAGTAGACTGAATTCCACATTTGTTTTTGCACAATTTTTTGAAATTTTCCGCTAACTGCGGTACTATACATGATATGTTGAAAGATACATTAAAATGTACCCTAGCTAATAAATAGTCATTCAGGTACCGGTATTTCAAATTGCATAAATAATTCTACAATACATATTAAAGGTTTATCAACTTTCGCTTTTGCATTTATGACGAATATTGTTGACTGCTCTTACAAATACTAGAGAGTGAAAAGGCAGGAAATTTCAAGACACTATGAAGTTACTCATTTAGTGTTAGCTTCTTCTTCTTCTTCTTGTTTGTGGTCTGTCTGATCTGTGAACTTCAGTCCTATGCGGTGAAGACTGTGTCCGTCAGCAGGACCTGGCAGCAGGGGTTAGACTATGCAGGGCTATCCATCCTCCCAGCAGGCAATGGATAGTGCAGTCCTCTGCCAAGTGACATACTGTCTGTGTTTCTCTGCAGTCACATCTGTCTGTCTCTGAAAGTTTCCACTGGTGCAGGCATGCTTTGAAGCGCACGACTCCAGTGCAAAGTCAATTAAGGCGACACCAGTCCTTTCGTGGGGATGTCGCAGCCAGGGGGATGGGATGTAAGTGGCGGCATGTTAGTGAGTCTACCTGCAGGCTGTTGTTCCTTCCATTTGTTGCTGAGCGAAGCCTTCCGACAGAGGTTCCTGTTCTCTGAGAGGGCTTGTGCAGTCCTGACAAAAGGTCCCCTGCTTTTTAAGACGCTTCTAGGGAAGACAGCGTGTATCTTGCTATGGAAAAGGTGGTATTCTTCTGTGGCATGTGGCAGCCTTTAGTGCTCCCTGTCTTGTAGCGGCTTCTCGTCTAAGGTGATAAGGTAGAATGCCTACTAGCACAGCGAGCTGGAGAATGGGGGTTGATTTCAGGCAGCCTGTGATGGTGAAGACAGCAGAATTGAGTTGGGCACCTTTTTCTTTAGTATGGCAGCTATGCCGCCAGACAGAGACACAGTATTCAGCTGAAACGTAGACAAGGGCGAGGGCACTCCACTGGCAATTAGGGAAAATTTGATGCCATAAAAAAGGCCATTGGCCCCAAGTTTGCGAAAATTTTGTGCTGCAAATACGTCACGTTTTACAGTATTTTGTTACAAATTAGGCCATATGACACTTGGCACTCCACATAAATTCTCTATGGTTTAAAGCATGCTTTTAGCCAAGTTCAGTGAAAATTAGTCATGGAATTTTCAAGAAGATAATCTATGCATGACACACGATGGACAACGCACAACAAATGTCAGATGAAGAGTGGTCACAATAGCTCACTTGAGCCTTTGGCTCGAGTGTGATGAAAAGGAGAGGATTTGAGAACAGAAAAAAACTTACCTCTGAAACACTTGGATGAAAGGATGTACATGTCAGGCACAAACACAGGCCACTTCAACCTTCAACAGGCAAAAGGAAAGCCATTGGATATTGATCATATGGATATAATCCATGACTAATGTGTTATTTTGCCACTTCTTTGCTAATATATGATAGCAATCAATCAATACAAACTTTTGAGGAAACAGGAGTTTGAGCATGAGTTAAAATGATTTGTGTGAAATAATTCAAAACTTGTGGTGTACACCACATACATGACTGAGTCAAATCTTGTGCTAAAACATCACGAGTCATAGTTGTCACTCTGTTTTAATATGAAATATTCATTGATTAGAATTACAACATATGAATGTAAATTTGAAACTTACATAGACTCAACTCTTACTTTGTTCAGGGTCATTTAAACATTTTCATTACCTGCTTTCCCTTGATTTTCTTCTTCTCATCAGAGACAGACCAGGAGCCTGGTGCCCCTCTGCGCGGATTTGCCAGTGCTACTTGACACTTATCACACAAATCAAGAAACTTTACCTTAGCATTCAACTTTCTGCATTAATATACAGTACATTTCCTTAAATGTTCAGTTTGCAAAATACGGTTCCCATAGTAAACACAATAATCTTCTAGGCTATGTTATATTGCTGTTCTATGTCTGTCTCATGTCTGTTCTTTGTTTTACTTCAATTCTATATCTGTTCTATTTCATTTTCATTCTGTTCTACATTGTATTGATCACATGCTGCAATGATCACATTTCTGAGCTCTAAAGAAACTGTCATTAGCAACTACTTTGAAACAAAATTGGTAAATCTCATTTCGTACCTACACCAACAGCCACTTAATATCTTTAATAGCACTATTGCCAAAATACACTTACAGCTGGAATTAGCCTCTCACTAAGCAATTTGTGAATGATACAATTCTCATCTTTTCATTCCTCATTGTCATGGTTGACAATATTTCTTTCAACAGTCAAAGATCATTACTTTTGTCATATATTTTTGTCTATTCCAATTTGTCTTAGTATTACAGTCATCTTGACACATTTAGTCTTGTAATGTCAGTTTTTTCAGTAATAATTCTACTTTTGTTGAAGTCTTGTTTCATATTCACGAGCATGATCTTTTCAGTCGTTCCCTCCATGCTTTGCGTGTTTTGCTCATTGTATTTTTTTTTTTAAACTTCAATCACTTTAGTATTTACTATAATGTATCTCTACTACTGAGTCTATTTCTATTGTTGTATACTCTCTCCTACATTTGTAATCACACTGGTCTGTTTACCTAATTCTGTATTATAAAAGGAAATGTGACAAATGTAAATAAATGTTACTTGATTTGAGAATATACCACATTACTTTGCATAAACTCATGATAACACTCATCAAAACTGGATTCTAATAGCTTCATGGTAACTGTAGTAAAGGGGAATAACTTCAGCATGAAGTGTATCGATACCTGTGCTGTATACATGATCAATCAATGTATCACCTTCTGTTGTAGCATCAAGTACATGTTGTTGATATCCATAAGAACACATCAATTTATGCACACATGAATCACTTGAATTTTGTCTGAGATTTTCATTGAAGTCACCAATAACTATGCATTTTGTACTTCTTTGCTGCAATTCTATAAGTAATCTCTTTAGTTTCTCACAAAATTGTTTTTTGTCATACCTAGGAGGTCTATATATCACTGAAATGAGACATGACGAAGGACAAGTTACTGCTAATGTAATATATTCTAAATTATTGACATCTAAATTCAGCCTACTAATAGATTTGATTTTACTGTACACTGCAACTCCACCATGTGCTTGATTTTTCAGTGCACAAGATAAGGGGTTTTCCTCAGAATAAGACTTTGACCGAGGCTGATTGTACATTTTAAACTGATCTAAATTCACATCAAAAATGTCATCATTCAGCCAAGTTTCAGTTAAACAAATAATATCAGAATTTTTTAATAGGAAATTTGATTGGATATCTTTGAAATGTGCTTTAAGACCTTGAATGTTATGTAATATTATACTCATAGTTGCAATGGAGACATCATTGTCAATGTTCGTTTCATCAACAAATGTTGGCATGTTCTCTAAACTTTCTTTAACAGCTGGATTGCAATATATAACTTTTGGATCAAAATCTTCAATTGTTAGCCCACGTAATGATGTAACACGGCTCAAAGCTACATATGCTTGCCCAGGCAAAAATATGTTCTTCAGAGAAACAACAGCTTTTCCCACTGTCATGCCTTGTACTTTATGTATGGTGCATGCGTATGCTAATTTCAAAGGAAATTGTTTCCTAGTATATTTTCTTCCAATTGACTCCTGTTGCATTTCTATTGACTGAGTTCCTACCTTTTCATTGTCAAATTTCACCAGCACACTTGTAGGTCTTGCATTTTCATTTAGTCTTACTATGTCAGTTACAGTGCCAATACAGCCATTTGATAAACCTTTGGTCACATTCACATTTTTGATAAGCATCACTCTAGAATTTTCAGCAATCCAAAGATATGCTGGCAAAGAAGCTTTAGTACATCTCCGTGGCTTGTCACATGATTTGTTTTTACCCTTATCACCAAGTTCAGAATCTTCTGCATCAATACAGATGATATTTGTGCATTTCTTGTGAAGCATTATTTTATTCCAGTCATTTACTTGTTTGTTTGAAGAATATATATGCAATGCATCCTCACATTGTTCCCCAGTTTGGCATGATTGAAGAACTGCTATATCATCACTAGATAATTCATCTTGCTTTCCTTTAATCCTTAATTTGTTCAAAAGAACAGCAAATTCTGCATCATCCTTTTGTCTCATTATTTCATCCAAATTAATTATACAGAAGTTGTCCGTCCATAAAGAACTTTGCAATGTATCTTTATACAAAGGAGCACCTTTTACTGGGGGTAACTGATAGAAATCTCCAACTGCAATAACTGAAACCTTTCCAAATGGAGCATCATCACGTGTCTGCTTTATTTGCCTTAAACGTCCATGTATATACCACAATAGCTTCTGATCAACCATGGATATTTCATCAATTATTAGTATCTGCAATTGACCCAGCTGATTACGTAGATGACTTATCTTTTCTTCTCCAAGGGGTTGGTAAGGTAGTGCAGCAGAAATGGGTATGGACAGAGCGTTGTGAATAGTACTACCCTCAATGTTATAAGCTGCAATTCCAGTTGGAGCTACTTTCATAATTGAAATATCATCTGGATTATGCATCATTCTGCTAAGAATTCTTGTCCCTTCATTACATATGCATTTCACTAGATGACTTTTTCCTGTTCCAGCACCACCTGTCACAAATATCTGAAATGTTGCTGGTTCTTTTCCATTAACTCTGTCAAGACACCATTGTCGTATTTTGTAGAACACGTTTTGCTGCTTGCTATTTAAAGTTCTTAATAAGACATTACTGTCTTCTCTAGAAATGCTACATGATCGAAATTCTATGCCATATGACTCTTTCTCCTGAGATTTGGACTCCAGATCTGGGATTCTAAATTCATTGTCAGCATCTTCAACTTTATCATGGATTTTAGCAGTTTCATCTCTTTCAATTTCTGTTTCTGGACAGAGTAATCCCCATGCATCTTCTTGTGGACCAAATTTCTCAAGATATTCTTGTGCTTGATCAATCATATCAGCATTTTTTTCAAACTGCCTGAGATTTTCATTGACAATACTTTGGACACTTTCCAGGTTCTTATTATACATTCGTACAGATCCAGTTTGGTAAAATTCCTGATATGTCAAAAATTGATCAGGTTTTAACTGTTTATCAGTGCGGAATGGCAAATAGAGTTGCAATATACTCTGATAATACTTTTCTGGGGTTACAGTCGGTGAAAAACGAGGATATCTTACTACAGCATCATTGGTTCTTGATCGTTTTTGTACATAGCCCAGCTGATCTCGCAATTTGAACACTTTCTGTTTCTGTTTCTTACCCTTCATATCAGATTCACTGAGTAGTCGATACTTTGAACAAAATGTGGCTAAACACATATTTTCAAATTCAAAACCACCAGGTCGGGCTTTATATTTATCAATTCTGTTTGGCATCCATGGACTCCTATCATCATCGTCTCGCCTGCTTTGAATAACACTCAGTGGTAAACTCATTCTCACAGGGTTTGGTCCAACAGGTATAAACTCTACTTTTCTTGAGCACTCTTTCAGTCTCAAGCTACAAACACGATACACACTTTCTTGCGCTGAAACTTCACGGTTTTGCATATACACATGTCCTATTTCTTTCATACTTTTGCGAGCGTCTTCATTGCCCTCTTTCATTTCACTTTCTGCATTTTTCAAGAGTAAACTCATCTCTCTTTCTGCTTTTGACATGTATGACACAACATAAACAATACAGGCATACTCATTTGTTATATACTGCAAATCCATATTGGCATTCCAAGCTCTGAGTAAGAATGGATTGTATTGATTCACCCATATATCTTTTGGATCTCTTCTCATGACTATATCTTCTTTTGTAGCGACAACATTATAGGCATCTTCAAATTCCTTTTGACATATTCCAAGAGTTTCAAAAAGCTGTCTAGCATTATCATATGTCCGTTCCATACATGATGAATTTTTTACTGTAGACAAAACATCTTGAGCTTCATCTGTAACTTCTGGATTATCATCAGGCTTCACAACAAATGTTTTCTCAGAAGGTGGTCTTGGAAAATTAAATCTGCAGGTAGTTCCCTTTTTCTTGCATGATTTTGAATGTTTCTTTGAGTGAAGCTGAACATTCTTCACTATTTCATACAGTTCCTCATCCTCATCCTCACATGGAATGTTGCATGAAATGTACTTATCAACAAAATCTATGACATTTTCAGCTTTGTCGACACCCAACTTAGGTGCATTTTCAACCCAGAATAAACAATGTGTGTGTGGAGATCCTCTCTGTTGAAATTCAATTCTGTAGAAGTAGTCAATTATCTTGCCAATAGGTTCTGCCGCAGAGAGAATCACTTTGTTCAAAAATGCATGAAAGCGTTTGTCAAACATACGAGCTACTGTCACTGGATTTGACTTCAATAAATTACACTTATCCGTCCAATCTAGATCATTTGCTTTTCTTCTATCACCTTGTTGATTTAGCAATGTATTAATAACTTCAGGCCATCTCATCTCAGCTGAGGAAAAAGAAGCAAACCATGTAGGCTTTCCAAGTTGTCTAACCATTGCTAAAACATCTTTCTGTGTAGATTGCCAGTACGGAGGTGTTCCCCGTATTTGTTTCAGAAATTTGTATCCTTTATTAGAATCCAGTATCTCATGAAGTTTTCTTGCATCTTTTAGATCTGAACATTGTATCGATGTGGGATTATCTATTTTCTCTGAACTTTTTCTGAGAGCTATAGAAACATTAGAAAGAATTTGTTGAAGTTCATAAATACACTGAGCATAAAAGATATATTCTGTATTTTTTGCAAATCTGTTGTCTACGTGCATCAGGCGGTTATGTAAATAACGACCAAGTGTTACTGCAATGTACCTGGTGTCATGAAATGTTGGCTGGCCTGTTGGAAAGAGAGCAGGAAAACATTTTGCCTCATTACTCTTATCCATCAACAGCGATACAGGACTGTTCTTTTCACAAGGTGCACAACATATAATATCATCGAAAAACTGATCAAGCACTTCTTGTCTCATATCAACCTTCTGTAAACATGTGTCCAACTGAATGCCTTGTACTCGTCCATCTTCATCATCCTCTATATCATCGTCATCATCACTGGTTTCATTTGAATCCAACGGTTTAACACAAGCTGCTTGACTGTTTTCCTCTGATAAATCAGAGCTCCATTCATTATCTATAGCAATATCAGAATACCACTTATTATTTTTCTTCAAATATTCCAATGCAGCTAGCACATTTTTTTTCTTGACAAACTGATATTCATAATATCCTTTATACGACAGTTTCCTCTTCAGTTTTACGCGAATAAATTGATCATCAGTCTCTTGTCGAGGTAATATCTTCACAGTTTCATCTGTGCGTGAAGGTACACAAACTGTTGGGCCATGCACTCCATATTGTCCTCCTTTAGGCAAATTCAAAATTTTCATAAATGGAATATTTAGCGCAATCAAATGCGTTTCCAACTGATTCAGACTTCCAAGTTCCGCAGGAATAGCATGTAATTCTAAGTTATTTCTGCTAGCTTCAGCAGGCATATTACCAGCTAATAATTTCCTATGGCAAGTGTAACAAATCCATAAAGAATTTCTTGGTGACTTTACTATCTGACAGTCAACATCACAGTCATCACTACATGTATGCAAGTACTCGTCTTTTAAGCATTTCGAATCATTATATTTTGCTTTTGTGCACTTCAATACTTGATTTTTGAATAATAATTTCAAACATACACAACATACATATTCAGGGCCATGTGAAACAGTTTCCCTAAACTTTTTCAAAACATGATCACAATTTCTCATATTAATTTTCTCTTGCTTTTTTCGTTTCACATTTCTCATTGCAACTTGCTGTCTGTACACAGAATTTGTCTTGTACTTAATGTTAGCAACTTTTCTCATAAGTTTCTTATATTTTTCCCTAAATATAATATTGTTTTGATAATTAGCTCTCTTTATTTTCTTTAGCCTCTCTCTGAATAAAGCATTGCTGTGATATTTGGCTTTCCTCAATTTCTTAAGCCTCTCCCTATATAAAACATTGCTTCCATAGATAACTTTTCTCATTCTCTTTAGCCTTTCTCTGAATAAACCATTGTTTTGATATCTTGCTTTCATTTTTGTGCTCTTCACTTTCTTCACATTTTCTCTGTAAGTGGGATCCAAAGTGTACTTGTCTTTTTGTCTCTTTTTGATTTTGTTTTTCTTTTCTAACCTGTAAGGCATATCTGTTTGATATTTTACTTTCTCTGCAGCTGCTTTTTTGAGTTTGCGGAATGGAAAAGACTGATCATTTGAAAAACATTCTGTTTCTAACTGCATTTCCTCATTCTTTTTCTTCTCTCTTGCTGCTCTCATTCGATCTCTATTTTTTTGTCTGGTAGTATTAGCATTACGTTTCTTTCTTCGTTTTTTCTTTTTTGTAGTTTGCATAGTAGTTTTAACTTCTTCAGATTCTTCAGTGTGTCTACTCATTTTAATTGCAGGTTCCATGTCATCCTCTAATACTTCATTGTTCAATACATTGTTTTGACAATCAGCGACAGGTTTTGCAACTTTCCTCTTTGTTGTGAGTTTTCTCTTTCTCGTCACAGGTGCTTCCATATCAGTAATATTTTGTGATCTTGACAGCTTTTGACATGAACTTGATTTTTGCATCGTTGGACATACAGATTCTACGACATCGTAATGATTGCCATTTGTGTGTTGCAAGTAAATACCTCTTTGTGATGTAATAATTCCAAACTGAAGTTTGCTCGCACCAAATAATTTCCATTTTGAACCATTATCTTCATATACAAAAATATCAGTTTCTAGTAAATTTGATAAGGCCATCATTTCCAATTCTGTAGCCCATGTGCCGTTGTTGAATACTTTTTCCTTTCCAATGTATTTTACAATATCTGTGTATCCTGATCTTAACAGGCTTACATAATCTTCCCTGTTTTGCAAAATATGTTTAACTATTGCTTTTCGAACATCACAGTGTGAATCTTCTTTGCCACATGTGACATATGATATAGCTCTGTAAAAGCAATTTCCATCACCAGTAATTCTATAGATAGTCAATGGTTGTGACAGGACAGTAATATCACCGTTTTCTACCATATCTTTTCGCATATCAGCACTGCTACATTTGTCATTAACCTTTATACCGAATTTGCAACAAAACTTCTCTCTATCAGATTTATTTATAGGTCTGTACATAAGATTAACCTGTTCTATTTCTCCTACTTGTTTCACCTCGGGTGCATCAATGTTGGCATTTACTGTCTGTTCACATGTGTTTTGTAATGGGATTTGTGTCTCTTGCAAATTTGACACCATTATTTGTTTGGACATCATTTTCTTCACTCTAACACTGCCTTTCTTCAATGGTGGGTTTTTAGTAATCTTAGATGATTCATCAAGGTTTTCCTTCTTATTTTCTACACCTGCATCTAAATTCAAATGAAATACAGGTAATTTCTCATCCAATGTACTGGTACTGGACAGAACAGTAGTTACACTTTCCACTGCGTCAAAATGATTGCTTCCAGTGAACAGAATATATATGCCTCTCTCAGTTGTTACTTTGTTGTAGTATCCAGGCTTCCTTGCAGACAGTATTTGCCAATTTTCTGTTCGATCATCATACACATATATATCACAATCTAACATATGTGCCATTGAACTAATATCAGCGTGACCAGCCCATGTTCCTAAATCCATCAATTTCTCTTGAAGTACAAAGTCCCGGACACTCTGATGTTTCACTGTGTCTATTACCTTTTTAAATAAATCACCCGTTTCCAGCAAATGTGCCACATTGGATTTCCTGAGCATGAAATGGTTTCTTTCGCTGCCAGTAACTACATGAGCAATACTTCTGTAAAAGCAGTTGCCATCACCCATAACTCTCTTGATATTTACAGGTTTCCCAATATACAAACTTTCAATTCTATCCTCCATTGACTCATTGGCAGTACCACTGTAACTGAAATTCAATTTTTTGCACAAAGACCGCTTGTCTACGTATGTAATTGGCACAAATTTGAAATTTCGATCTCTTCTTTCTGTTGTCTTCTCAACTGAAACAAATTCAACTTCATTCTCATTTCCATAGTCATCGCTGTTTACATTTACTCTATTTTTCTTTCTTTCATTTTGAGTCTTACAGCTCTCACTGTTAATTCCTTTAACATGATCACAATGTTTTGAAATGTTGCTATTTTGACCATTTTTATTCCAACATGCAGTATTTACTGAGTTTGATCTCTTGGAGCCACTAGTTGTCAATGAATTTTTCTTAGAATTGGATTCTAATGCCAGACCGGTTAGTTCAAACTGAGTACTACGTAAATCACATGCCATTGATTTTGCCAAATTCAAACAGTGTACCTGTATACCTTGCCATGATGAAATGCTAAGCAATACACTGCATCCATCTTGCACCAAGTATCCATCACGACTTCTGGAATGAGAATCAAATACATAATAACCGTTGTCATGTCTAATGATTGCAAATGTACTCTCAGCAAAATTCATAAGACATGCATCATATCTGCACAGTTCTTGTTCTAATGCTTGGCTCAATGACAAAGCACCAAAATTTGACAAATTGTTTTGATTTCCATCCAACACTCCATATTTTGATTCAGCATAGGTTACTTGAAAGTTTTCATCCAGAATGTGAAGTTCCTTGGGTAATTCATCTATCATTACAAGCTCTTCATTCAGTGGTGAATCCTTCTTTATGTAATAATACAACTCATTGCCAAGTGTCAGAATCTGATCAAGATCACGAGGTCTCATTTCGATTCCATTCTTTGTTTGGATGTAGAGAACTGCCACAAGGGAATTACATGCACATTGTTTGCCAGCAGTATAACCAAATCGTTGATCACCTTGATTAAAATTTCCCTGTGCAATTGTTTTGGTCATAGAATATGATTCCCTTCTACCACAATCAGAACATGAAAGAGAAACAGGCTTACAGACATGTTCTTCAGTCTCTGAATCACTTGCAGCTGGTTCATCATCTAATACATGTACTGTCAATTCCTGTACATCATATGAATTATGGTGGTCAGCACTTTCAGCAGAATCAACATTCATTACTATGCAGTCAGATGGATTAGTAGTTTTTGCACGTTCAGGCACGAATATTGATTCACTACAAACTTGAGCACACATGTTATGTGTAGCTGAAACAGGTCTGTGACATGGAGAGTGAACACTTAAATCTGTACTCGAATTCACAGGAAAGAATTCCTTCACTAGTACTTTTCTGTCACTTTCAACATCTTTTGCTTCACTGTAACATGGGTTCAGTTCATGCACATTGTGGATTCTGACACATTCCACTTTGGATATATCATTTGAGCCTGTTATGTCTCTACTTGTGGATTCACTGTCCATGTGGTCAAATGCATTCATACACAACTTTTCATTCTTTGCTACATGTTCACTTTCAGGAATGTCAAGTTTGACCTTTCCACTATCACGCACCTGTGAGTCAGCATTTTGTACCGGTAGCACACTTTGTTTGTTGATCTTCGTGAAACGACCTTTCTTTCTTGCTTGCCGTGCAATTCCACCTCCATAGAGCCTGTTCACATTCCAAACTTCTTTTTCAATGTCTGTGGAAGAGACAGAGGCACATGTAGTCTGATCACCATGCGATACGCAACATTCATTACTCATATTCGGAGTGCTTTTAGCCACATCAGCCCAACTTCTCTGTGCTTTTGCATAGATTTGCTCAGTGTATTTTGCCATAACATGAGGTGACTGAACACACTTTGAATATACATTCAATACAGATTCAGTATATACCTGCAGACTATCATTTCGTTCTGTGTCCAAGTTTGAAATCACATTTTGCTTCACGAGTTTACCAGGTTCTTTTTCCTTTGTTTCTACTTTTGATTTCCTGCTCATGGTGGCCTTGGCTCTTTTCTGTTTTTCAAGATAGAAGGCTTTCATTGCTCTGCCAATGTAAGTCACACCAGGTTCAAGAATCACACCATTTATTGACCTCACTGAGCTCTTATTGGTCTTGGTCTTGGGATTGTCAGTCATTGTTTGGGATGTCGTCACTTTTGCCTTCTCAATTACTTTTGCCTTCCTTGATTTCACAGTTGTCCAACCATCATCAACTGCGGTTTCTAATGGCTGAAATTCACTCTTGGTCAGATTTGTCATGAATGTCGAATCTGATTCAACTCTTTCACAAACTGCCCTTTTCTTAACAGACAAATTTGACATTTCTGGAATTCCAACTTTGTTCTTTCTTTTCACATACCTCTTTTTCAGTCTCTTGGTTGGTTTCTTTTTCTGATTGCTCTTGCATGATGAATGTGAAACATCAACACCAAAATCTTCAACACCAAGGTCTTCAAGAAGCTCATATCTATTGAAATGACAGGGAATGCCAATTCTGTCAAAGATGCGATGGGCAACATTATTGCTTCCACATGCAGAACATATCCAAATCAACCTTACAACACACAGTCTAGCATCAGAAATGGTTCCTGTACACATCACATGAAACTGCTTGCCACAACCCTCACATAGTACTTTGCTTTCATCTTCATTGATCACATTGCAACATGCATCACATTCACTGACCTCTACAATTCTCACCAAGTCACAACTATGGAGGATATCTAGGATATCACCAATAACAGTCTTGAATTCACTTACTTCCATTGTCAAACTACAGCACAGGGTTCGAATCTTTAAAAGTAGGTACCTATTACCAAATAAATGTATATCAATCAACTATTCAATCAATACAGATATATCCCTTGAATTGATCACTATACTTATATGAATCACGTCTATTCCACTAGTATTACGATTGATAGCAAAACTGTCAATTTGTACTGCCTTGAAAGTTGTACTAATATATAACTGTGTACTGTATTTCACTGTACAATTAAATGTACAAATAAATGTACTTCCAATAAGGCTGTGACACTGATCCTTATAATGTTTCTACCAACAGGTGGCGCTTTTTGTCTACCAAGAAAAAATATCTGTGCAATGTGTGTGTTGTTTAATTTCAGCAAACTATGCCTTTATCTTGAGATTATGCTTTTTGCAATAAAGGTTTGTATTTTACCAATTATACTTTTACCTTTATTGCACAATAAATGTGTTTCTCTTAAGATAAGGCTTTTTGCAACAAAGACTTCTATTTCACCAATTATTCTTTGTCTTCACTGACAATTATTTAAAGCCTGTAAATATAACTGTAATGTTTCTGTCTTGAGATGGTTCCCTTTGCAATAAAAGTATGTCTTCCACCAATTGTGCTTTTGCATTCACAGCCCAACAAATTCAAAAATCCCCTGAAGGTGCAATATTATTGTCCCTCCCTTCGGCGTTAACTACATAAGTATGATGCTTTTGTCTGTAGATGGCACTCTTCAAATATCTTTTACAGAATTAACAATTAACTAAAATATATGACTCACTTTCACGCTTTTTAAATTATTATATTTTTACTTAAAAATTTGAGTATACCTCTTGTCTCACCTCACACAGCTGCTACTCACACATTTGACAATTCCTTCAAAATTTAAAGTCCTAGCTATTACTCTTGTCAACTGTAGTTGAATTATTTGCTGCAACTCTCAATGCAGAATATTTCAAATATTAAATAACCTTTGAAGGTGCAATATTCTTGACTACCCCTGTAACATTTACCAGAAAACTATAATACTGTTGTTTCAAGATGGCGCTCTCCAAGTATTGACTATATACAATGTAATTCTTTCCAGTTCTTTCAAGGTCTTTCTTCCAAGTTATCTCAAGTTTCTGACTCTCTGATTCTGATTTTGACTCTTTCAAGTTCTTTCAAAAATTTTCAAGTTCTTTTAACTTTTTTCAATGTCTTTCAAATCTTTTCAAAGCCTTTCAAGTTTTTTTCAATGTCTTTCAACCTATCTGCCACAGCTCTGCTTAACTTACCAACTACCTTCAAAGTGCTAGGACTATTGACATGAGCTGCCAACACACTTTTCGATTGTGAATTTCTTTGATTCTGATTCCGACTCTCCCTGACTCTGATTCTAATTATCTTTGATTCTGATTCTCTTTGATTCTGATTGTGACTCTCCTTGATTCTGACTCTCTTTGATTCTGAATCTGTCTTTCTTTGATCCTGATTCTGATTCTCTTTGACTCTGATTCTCACTCTCTATGATTCTGATTCTGACTCTTTCAAGTTCTTTCAACTTTTTTCAAAGTCTTTCAAGTCTTTTCAATATCTTTCAAGTTTATTCAATCTCATTCAAGTTTTTTCAATGTCTTCCAACCTATCTGTCACAGCTCTGCTTGACTCACCAACTAGCTTCAAAGTGCTAGGAATAACTGACCTGAACTGCCAACAAATAGACTATTTGTTTCTGATTTTCTTTGATTATGATTCTGACTCTCTTTGATTCTGATTCTGATTCACTTTGATTCTGATTCTGATTCTCTTTGATTCTGATTCTGAGTCTCTTTGATTCTCATTGACAATCTTTGATTGACACTCTTTGATTGACACTCTCTGATTGACACTCTTTGATTCTGATTCTGACTCTCTTGCTGTTTACCACAACTCTTCTTGACTCACCAACTAGCTACAAAGTGCTAGAGGCTTATTGTCATGAGATGCCAATAAACAGACTTTAGGATGACAATATAAATGAGATTCTCGATGGAAAATCAAATGAAAGCAATTCTCAAAGACTCAAGATCTTGAGTATTGAGGGTGAAGGTGAAATGGTATGAGATGGTATGTAAAATGAAGATGATTGAACAGATGACATGTACTGAAAACGACAAACACATGTACAAACACACCTTTCACAAACAGAAACAGAAATCTCCTTCCAGAGCAACCAGTACCTGTCAAAATAAACACAAAAGAAAATGGTAACCGCAAACAAAATTTTACAAAATGCTCAAGAAAAACCCCCCAAAGAAATTGGAAGTTTGTAATGCATATGTTTCCCTTCAAGATCATTAATCACATATCATTCTAAACTTGCTTGTTAAAGGTATTAGCCCACATTTGTAAACCTGCAGCAATTGGTCTCATAGTTAGCATGGAGTTTGGGTATGATTGCAGTAACACCTGTGCAAAATTTCGTTCCAATTACTCCAATACTTTCATAAAAATAAATGAAAATGCACCGTAATCCGTATGCATGCGTATAACACTCGCTAGCTCAGGTCCACGTACGTGTTACATGTACAATGTACGTAGCCATAGCCCGCGCTCGTAATTCGATTTTGGGTCTGGTTGACCCATTTCGAAAATTGATTTTAAAATGATGATTATCTCTCTTTTATCGAATGGTATAGACAAAGAGCAACAGGTGAGGTATGTTACTGTTATAACTTGTACTTGAAGTCATATTGGACCTGTTTTATGCAGTTTTGATTTTCGTGGGTTTGCAAATATGGGCTAGTACCTTTAAAGGGGATGCCAGTAACTGATCAATGGAAATCAACAGAATTGCTCGGGATGATTGTTCCAATTCATGTAAGATTCATTTAACATTATATTACTGTGTGAAAATTGTTTACTTCAAAATAATCTCATATTCAAGTAATGTCCAGTTTAATGTTTATACCATAACATGCCCATACAGTGACGGGGCATTAAACTGTACATTACTTTAATATGACACTGTTCTGAAGCAAAACATTTTTACTCAACAATAGACCATACTCATAAATGAACCCCACAAGAATTGAAACAATCATCCCCAAGCAATCCCACCAATTCCTATTAATCCCACACTAGCCATCCTCTTTAACTAATAAATGCAGCAATCTCTAACCTTCAAATTTGACCATGCACCAGTATAACTTACAATTTTATCTTCCTATTTATACCTGTTTCCAACCAAGTAACACTTCCAATAACCATTTAAATAAGCTCTACAGATATTTCTAAATCTAGCAAATTGTGTAACAACCTAACAATAAATGTATATACCATTACCAAAAACCAACAATAGGCAATTACTCCCTTTGGGAAGATACAATGTTGCACAATGCCACTTAACACTAAGACCAATCACACACTCGGCACACATATTCCTTTACTGCTAAACAAGAGATCGTATAGTCTCAAGTCACGATACATTACCAGTACATTGTATTTCAAACCAACCATAGGACCCTAATGCATCTTGCAACTACAGTGTAACCTGATAACTGGTAAAATAAAGCACAACTGATAAATGCACGAAAGTATGCACACCATTAAAATCCAAATCACTGTGTCATTTAACCCATCCACCACCACCCCTGTGCAAACTGCACTATTAGTACATTAAAATTATAATTACAGCTCACTATTCCAAAGGTTCATAATTTCGAAAACTCGTTAATCCGAAAAATGAAATAAGGTTCGATAAACTGAAGGCTCGTTAATACGAAAAATGAAACAATGCTCTTAATTCCAAAGATTTGTTACAGACCGCATATCATGTCAAAAAAAAAAAAAAAAACCTTCGGAATAACAAACCGTATTTCAGTTTCGAATAAACAAACCTTCAAATAACGAACCCTATTTCACTTTCAAGTAAATAGCGCTTCAGAACAGCAAGCCCTTTACCAATATCCTCTGTCCAAGGTCCACCACAGATCCAAAATACTAGTACACTGTTGATACACCAGGGATTCTGAAGCAAAAAAAAAGGTATCATTTTATCATATAATAAAATATGCAAGCTTTCTTCCTTTAATAAATATGTACAAACACTGTTACTGTTTCACTATAATGTAGCGTAGGCAATGGTCACAGTTACCAATACAGCAAAACTGAAAATGGAAAAGAGGTGGAAAATACAGTCCCAAAACATAATGAACACTAATACTCAACAGTCCTAGATGTACAAAACTTAACAAAGACTATAGAAGCTACCGCTAAAACTGGACTAAGAGGGCATACTCTTGCAACTTCGCAGGCAAACAGGTGTAGTATGCCATGGAGCCCAATGGCGCTCATTTTAGTAATAATAACGCAAGCTTCTTAACACGTGAGTCTATGCCAATAGAACAAACTCTACCTTCCACTCTAGCTGATTCAATTTCTTCAATTTTAGAAGGCATGCACACAGAGATGAAACTGTGCTTCAGCAGAAACAATATCTGTCAATATGTTTAAACATTTTCGAAATACAGCTGCAACGTCATTTAAAATTTACAGTAACTTAACTTCTTCGAAGTTTCTGTTTCAGCCAACAAACTATGTCTAACGTTAGAAGTTCTACCTCTTTCTCTTTTAGACCAACTTTACTAGCACCTACCCTAGCTCAAACTTTAATTGTTGGACTGCATACTCCAAAATAAAGTTACAAACTAGTAAATGACACTTCTTCAATTACATTTCATGATTAGGAATGATACTTGAACTGTATGTCAAAACAAACTCCTACTCCTACAGTCGTTGTTACAAGTAGTCTACAACTGTTCCCCTGTATGCCCCGTAAAAAAGAAAAATGAAAGGGAGACAGAAAGCACTGCTATCACTAACATTAGTGTCAACTGTTGGTCTTTATTAAATTTAGGAGTATAGATTAAGACTTTTAACCAACATTACTAAGTATGACCAAGGGTTACCATGGTTACAGCGACCAGCCCCATAGGCTATGCGTAGAGTCTATATATGGGGCTGCTGGTACTTATGGTCACAGTTAGACCAAGGGCTGCAGGTGGGACCAGACACGTACATGGAATCACTTTGAAGGGCAAATCCAACGATTTAGCAGGTTAATTCCCACGACGTTTTCAGAGTATGTTGTCTAGTATATGAGGAGTCTATAACAAGTCTGTAGGCAAAGGGTGCACATTCTATATAAAATAAGTAAGTTTTCATGCGCAAACTTACGTGTCCGGAAACCCATCCCCCATCATCATACTAAATTTTGTACAGTGCACTGCCGCTACAACGAACACGGTTATAACAAAATTTTGTTATAACGAAGTAAATCTTCTGGTCCCCAAAATATCACCATCAAAGTCTATGGTACAAAGTTTGTTTATAACAAACACGGTTATAGTGAAATTTCCATTATAACGAAGTCTTTTCCAAGCGCCACAGACAAAGAAAAACAAAAGAAATGTGCTCAGTTATAACGAAATGTGAATTGCTTTCGAAAATACATAGCAGAACAAGCATGATTTATAGCGTCTCTGCATGTGTGAACGCAACACACCACTGTGTATTCGCGCTCCTTGTGTCACGCACAGTTTCTGAGAGGAACTTTACTTAGTTTATTATTGTAATACAGTTATCGACATACTCGTGAAATAGGCCTCACCACTGCTTGTCCGTACTAAAGTAATATATACTACGGCGGCTCACCTAACCTTATTTATACTCGTGAATTTAGCCCCCTTGTAGCGTTCATTGGTAGGTAAGCACAGCACTGGGGCTTCCTTCCACAGTATAATAGTATACTCGTGAATGCGGCCCCAACAAACGCAATTTACGCAAAACTGATACAGCGGTGGGGCCGATTTCCACAGCATACACTACAGTTGTAGCACCATTCACCCTCCCTCCCTTCCCAAAAGCCAGGACTTCCTAATGTCCCTCGATTAATTTAACGGCCAATTTAAACATAAAGTACAACCCTATCTAACCCCTAACCCAGTTCGGGAAACCCACTCACAAGGGGGGCCCCTCCTTATAAGTAACCCGTCCCCCTTATAAGTAACCCCGTCCCCCTTATAAGTAACCCCCGGGGCACCCCTTATAAGGAGTCTCCACGCTTTTTTGCAATGCAACGCGAAAATGAAAGGACTGCGGCAATTCGCTTGATTATGTCCATAAAGCTTCACAAGTTTCCTAGTTACTCACGAAATTTGAGCAAAATCGGTTTGAGGCATCATATCTAAAATCATGGATTTAAATGCGATGTCAAACGACCCATGCGAATGCTGAAATGCAAGCGATTACTGGCGTGAGTGTCGCCAGGCGCGGCGGCGCGGCAATGTTTGAGTGCAGACGTGGCGACTGACCTCCGTACTCAGTCGCCACGTCTGCACTCAAGCATTGCCGCGCCGCCGCGCCTGGCGACACTCACGCCAGTAATCGCTCGCATTTCAGCATTCGCATGGGTCATTTGACATCGCATTTAAATCCATGATTTTAGATATGATGCCTCAAACCGATTTTGCTCAAATTTCGTGAGTAACTAGGAAACTTGTGAAGCTTTATGGACATAATCAAGCGAATTGCCGCAGTCCTTTCATTTTCGCGTTGCATTGCAAAAAAGCGTGGAGACTCCTTATAAGGGGTGCTCCGGGGGTTACTTATAAGGGGGACGGGGTTACTTATAAGGGGGACGGGTTACTTATAAGGAGGGGCCCCCCTTGTGAGTGGGTTTCCCGAACTGAACCCTAACCCTGTTAACCCTATGCCCTAACCCTACGACCTACCGTTGCTTTCTAACGCATGGGAACACGCACACTGCGATGGGGCCTATTTCACGATTTTGCCCAGTTATCCCACCACAGTTCAGTTTTAACATAGCTTTCCACTGTATGAATGATGAGTATTCAGCAAACAGAATATGATATAGAGGTATTCTAGGGGGCCTAGATTTCTATATACACGTGGTTTCCTTGTTTTCGATATGTATCGTATTTGTTCGGTTATAACGAAATTTCGTTACAACGAAAGAAAACTGCCGGTCCCGAGCACTTCGTTATAACGCCGACGGGAGTGCACTGTAGGCTTCCTATTTTAATAGGCGTTCTAGGTCTAGATCTAGGCCTAGATCTAGATTTTCTATGCCAACATGACCCCTCACGTTATATACCCCCTCTAGCGGTCTATGTATTAACTAAAATAATAATGGCGTCCATATTTCGCCAATGAGCCTACGTTACTACTAACCCGATCCGAAATTTCGCCAGTACGCCCAAGCCCACTTACTAACTGTTTTGTTAGAGCCTTTAAAGACTGATCAGCCTTCACGGTATAGTCAACTCTAGCGTACCTTATAGGATCTATACTCATTGACATTGGATCTTCGCGCGCTACTGTAGGGCCTACTTTCGCACCTGTTTGTCAAACGACCCCAAACATGCACAAACTCACCCTGGTTATTCATTAACCTAAAATACTTCCATCTGAGTCTCCAAAGTCGAATATACGTTAAGCTCTTTCACTTTCAGCGTCTTCAAGTGTCGGAAAATCAGTGGAAAATCTTGATCACTATTCGCTGAAATTGCTGCTCCGCTCTGTACACAGGCACATTACGAATTGGTTTGAATGTGGACGTCCGTCCACACACAGCGACTTCCTCTATGGTGTCGTTGAAAAGCTAATTTCTTTTCCCTGTCCTCGGTTGCAGCTTCATGGCGGCGGTTGAAAGAGCGCGTGCGCGAGTGTATGCTGTCACTTATATCTTTCTCTTCCACTTCTCTCTTTAAATTCTTCTTTTATTTTCAGGTACAATGTATTCCCCCTTCCATCGTAGCAATCACTTCTTTGTGATTTTTCTCTTCTCTATATTGCTCAATTTCCACTTTAACTCAACTGTATAAATCTACTTTCTGCCTGTTTTCTGTTTCCTTCATGGGTTGATTTTCCCTCCAACTACGAGGGCCTCTCTATCCCCTCCAATCTTTTTCTTACATGTCGTTCTAATAATTCTTTTCCCCCTTTATTTCGTTTTAAATCTGTATAATTCATTCTTGTCTTCATATTCATCTTTGCTCTCATCCAGGTTTGATTCATCTTTGCTTTCAATTTGTATTTTTGTGTACCGTAGTAATTGCTTTCCCCTTTTCTTTTAATGAACTTTCCATTTTGTAAACCTTACAATTTATCTCTTGTGGGTTTAACTTTTTGAAAAACTCGCCTGCTAAGATAACTTTTCTTTTATTTCCTTTCCCCCTTTTCCTAACATTTCCCGTATATTCTTCAACCTTAGTTGTCTTATCACATTTTCACGATCTCCCTTGAATTCACACCAACTAACATACACACACACACACACACACGTCAAGATTCGTAATTGATCACAACGACTGCTACAGTACCTATGCTGTGTATTCCTGATTACCGACTGTACCTGTCCACAACACTACGCTGCAATCACATAGAAATACTAGTACATGAATATGATAGGGGTTCAACCCACCGACCGGGTCCATAACGACCGACCGCGCAATATAATGGCATTGCGCGTACAGAAAGAAAATGTACGCATAGGACTACGCGCAACGGTGCTCGATTCTTCACTGGGCTACGCTACCGAGTAAAATGTGGCGAAAACAACTAAGTATTCCCTCTAAATTACCGAAATTTAGCAAAATCGAATAAGGTTTATCGTGTAACTACATATAACTAGGCCTACCTTTGCTGACTCGTTGTTAGATGTAGCGTATCCTTCCGTAATAAATTTGACGATTTTCACCGCAAAATTGTCACCGCCGCTTGTACGATCGCGCACATACGTTACACATACACATGACATAAATATTTTGTCGCCCGCTACGACCGTACGAGTTGATGCAGAAACGAGAAATGAATGTGAAAAAACAAACCGACTCATTAATTTATTTCAATTACGATGAAAAGTTTCCTAATGAAAAACAAGTCAAATTCATCAAACAGTCCTTCAAAAGTAATATCGAAGGATTCAAAATATATTCATATATAATTAAGGAAAAAATGACGGCTAAAAAAAAACAACGGCCTGTCGAAAAAACGCATTTAAATGCCCTTTATACGTACTGTCAGGGTGGTCGGTTGAAATGAGCAGGGCAACTGACCGAGTGCGGAAAAAAATGACACCCCACGAGTTCGAAGCCGCCATCTAAGAGCGCGTACCTCAGATCGCATTTTCAGTGCGCGCTTGTGAATCCGGAGTATTTTCTCCACGCGTGAGTAAAATTTCAGGCAAATTGTGAGATTTTTCACGTTTCTATTGATAGCAAAACGTTAGGTGTCCGGTATTATGAAAGACTTATGAACACCCAACCATACTGAGTATTCCGTATTCGATATGCGGTATACGCTAGTCGGGCACCGAGTACACCAACACCCGCACCGTCAGATACATGATATCGGGATCACGACACAAAACGTGCTTGAAAATAAAGCGTAACTTCGATGAAATGAGAATATTCTCTCTTTCTGCAACAAACTTTGCAAAAACTAAAAAAGAACATACCCTATCACCCCCACATCTTCCACATATTTAGCTCATGTCACGTACAATACTTCATAAAACAACAACTACTTGATCAGACAACATCTTGGGTACGTAAAGTAGGGTCAAAGGTCATAAATGTTTTATCCTGTATCTTTATGGGACGGAATATTTCGAGATGTGAAAACTAACATGATTCCCTTTAACGAGCACTAGCGCACTTACGCTTTGGTTAATTCCTCCCAGGTTTTAATATGGTGTAGATGAAACTTTCGGCTACCGTTAGTGTGTCCTTTGTTTTTCATAAGATGTGGGGAACACGTCAAAAAACGTGGTTGAAATTAAAGACCTGACTCCCTTTTCTAAATGGTACCAAACATCACTGACTCTAGGACTTCATTAGTGTATAAGGAAATGTGTACCATAGATGGCAAATCTGACTCGGTCTTTCCTAAATGAGAATCCAAACATCACACGGCCAATGTCCACTAAACAAACATAGACCGGTATGGTCATGCCTACTGGGATCAGGAGACGCAAATCATTGATTTCCGAACAGATCGGATCACCTAATTTGTCAGTGGTGACAAATTCCAACTCTAGTTAGGTGATCCGAGTATCCTCTCGGATCACCTTCTGTATCTGTACTGATTCTTTGTTAGGTGATCCGAGTATCCTCTCGGATCACCTTCTGTATCTGTACGGATTCTTTGTTTTTCTTCTTCTTTATTTCTCCTCAAAAGTTGTGTATCGATTAGCTCAGAAAGTGCTCCTCCTATCAATTTCAAAATTATACCATATATATATCGTCTCCCAAAGACGGCAATCGAACTAAAATCAAAGTGATCAGTCGACCGTGACGTCACTATGACGTCATTATATGAAAACACATTCTCAATCATATCTCATTAATGGAATGGAATTTTTAAATGAAATTTACGTCACATATATTTCAAGTTATGCGCATTCTACTCATATTCTCAAAATTCATATTTTCTCTTAAAACGTGCGCGTACGCGCGCGTTGAAATATTTGTATGCTCAAATCGAGCTCAAATTTTTTTTGCACACGTTTCAGACCATTTGGAGCATTTTTTGAAAAATTGAAAAAATTGGACGGACGCGTACGCGCGCGCACATATTCGCACACACAGCTCATATGCAATGGAAATTTTCCTTTTTTTGACACTTATCGGATGCCTAAAATGTCAAGGAATATTTCTACCAAGTTTCAAGTCAATCCGACTCAATATGACGTCATATGGGCCCGTCAAAGTTGAAATTCCGCGCGCGCGTCAATGGCGATATACAGTGCAACGATGCCAAAAAAACGCCAATTTTAAATCCGATTTTACTCGTCAGGATGGACGGTAACCCCCCATTTTCTTTACATATTCTGAAAGCTGATGAGTTGGACATGTTATTTCATGGGTTGGCGATGCTGGCAAAATAATTAAAAGATATCAAATTTCTCAATAAAGTAAAAAAAGTAAATTTTCAAAATGACGTCATCAAATTTCAAGTTCACTCGTGCGTATCCCACTTATCCTTTGCCAATTTACATCTAGATTTCAGTATGTTGTAGCTTATTGAATGATCTTTCATTAATATAATTACAACATTTTGATTGGATGACGGCATCACCTCGTAAAAATGGATTGAAAGTAATATTGTCAAATTTGACCAGTTTACGTGTTATCTCTATGGGAGTGCAGTTTTTCTGGCAGTGAAAATTGACATGACTATCTTTTTCGAGCACTAGCTCATTAATGCTTCGGTGAATTTCTCCCAGATTTTAGTATGTTGTAGCTGAGACTTTGGGCTATCGTAAATGTGCCCTCCATTTTTTCATACAATGTCGGCATCACGTCGAAAAACTTGGTTGAAAATGGCACGAGGCTTCGATGCAGCGTCATTTTGCTTAATACACAGGGCCTATGGAGAATGAAATAGGTCATTGCGTAGCGCATCCGACTCGTAATCCTAAGGTCCCTGGTTCGAGGCTCACCCCTGCCAATATTTTTTTTGAATTTTTTTAAACACGTTTTTTCTTCTTTTTCTTTAGTTAATCTTAATCTCCCTTTCCTTACTTTATCTTTTTCTGATTTTTTTATGCTTCTCCTTCAAATTTCTATAAAATAACATATTTTTTTCTTTATTTTTCTTTCTTTCTATTACTTTCTGTGCAATAGATGAACAACAACAATGGCTATCAATCCCATATTTTGCACATGTTTAGTACATGTCACGTACATTATTTCATAAAATAACAACTACTTGATCGGACACCATCTTGGGTATGTAAATTAGGGTCAAAGGTCATAAATGTTTCATCCTGTATCTTGGTGAATACCTGTCCTATCTTTCCCATATTTTGCACACGCAAAGACCATGTTACAAGAATCATTTCACGAAATAATCACTTTTTACTTTGACGCCATCTTGGGTCTACAAAGTGAGGTCAAAGGTCAAATATACTTCATTCTGTATTTCCGTTAGTGTATACGGAATTCGGTACCAAAGATGGCAGGTCTCACTCCCTTTTCTAAATGAGAATCCAAACATCACACTACCAATGTCCCGTCAACACAGATGAAACCTGTATGGTCATGAATATTTGGATCAGGACTCAAATCATTGATTTTCGAAGAGATCGGATCACCTAATTTGTCAGTGTTGACAAATTCCGGTTCTAGTTAGGTGATCCGAGTATCCTCTCGGATCACCTATTGTATCTGTACTGAATCTTTCTTCTTTATTTCTTTCTCCTCAAATGTTGTGCAGCGATTAACTCAAAAAGTCATTCACCTATGACTTTTAAACTTATACCATATATGTATCACGTCATAAGAACGACAGATCAATTGTATCTTTGTGATCAGTCAACCATGACGTCACTATGACGTCATTATCTGAAATCACGTTCACATTCGTATCTCATTAATGAAATGGAATTTCTCAATGAAATTTACATATGATATAGTTCAAGTCAAGTTCTATCGATATATTTAATAAAATTTCATCACGACCCTGGTAAACGAGCGCGTACGCGCGCGTTGAAATTTTAATATGTTCCAATCGAGCTCAAAATTGTTTTGCACACGTTTCAGGTCATTTGGAGTATTTCAGAAAAAATCGACGGACGCGTACGCGCGCGCGCATATACGCACGCACAGCTCATATGCAATAGAAATTTCCCGTTTTTTCACACTTATCGGCTGCCTGAAATGTCAAGGAATATTTCTACCAAGTTTCAAGTCAATCCGACTCAATATGACGTCATACGGGCTCGTCAAAGTTGAAATTCCGCGCGCGCGTCAATGGCGATATACAGTACAACTATGCCAAAAAACTGCCAATTTTAAATCCGATTTTACTCGTCAGGATGGACGGTGACCCTCCATTTTCTGTACATATTTTGAAAGCTGATGAGTTGTACATGTCATTTCATGGGGTGGCAATGCTGACAAAATGATTAAAAGATAGCAAATTTCTTAATAAAGTAAAAAAAGTAAATTTTCAAAATGACGTCATCAAATTTCAAGTTCATTCGAGCGTATCTCACTAGTCCTTTGTCAATTCTCACCCAGATTTCAGTATGATGTAGCTTATCTAATGTTCTTTCAAACATAAAATAACAAAATTTTGATTGGATAACGGTATCACCTCGTAAAAATGGATTGAAAGTAATCTTGTCAAATTTGACCAGTTTACGTGTTATCTCTATGGGAGTGCAGTTTTTCTGGAAATGAAATTGACATGACTATCTTTATCGAGCACTAGCTCACTTAAGCTTCGGTAAATTTCTCCCAGATTTTACTATGTTGTAGCTGAGACTTTACGCTACCGTAAGTGTGCCCTTTGTTTTTTCATACGATGTCAGAATCACGTCAAAAAATTGGGTTGAAATTCAGGCTTATCTTCGATGTATTGAGATATTTCTTTCTTTCTGCAACTTTCTTTGCAATAACTCAAGAAAAACGGCCTCTATCACTTCCATATTTTGCACATGTTTAGTTCATGTCACGTGAATTATTTCATAAAATAACAACTACTTGATCGGACACCATCTTGGATATGTAAATTAGGGTCAAAGGTCATAAGTGTTTCACCCTGTATCTTAGTGAATACATGTCTTATCTTTCCCATATTTTGCACACGCAAAGACCATGTTACAAGGATCATTTCACAAAATAACTACTTTTTACTCAGATGCCATCTTGTCTGTGCAAATTCAGGTCAAAGGTCATATGTACTTCTTTTTGTATCTTCGTTATGACGTGTTATCTCTATGGGAGGGAATTTTTTTAAATGTGAAAATTGACATGATTGTCTTTATCGAGCACTAGCTCACTTACCCTTCGGTGAATTTCTCCTCGATTTTAATATGTTGTAGCTGAGACTGTGCGCTATCGAATGAGTGCCTTCCTTTTTTCATACAATGTCGGAATCATGTTAAAAAAAACTTGGTTGAAATTAAAGCTTATCTTCGATGTATTGAGATATTTCTATGTTTCTGCAACTTTCTTTGCAATAACTCATGAAAAACAGCCCCTATCACTCCCATATTTTGCACATGTTTAGTTCATGTCACGTACATTATTTCATAATATAACAACTACTTGATCGGACAACATCTTGGGTATGTAAATTAGGGTCAAAGGTCACAAATGTTTCATCCTGTATCTTAGTGAATACCTGTCCTATCTTTCCCATATTTTTCACACGTATAGACGATGTCGCGAGAATCATTTCACAAAATAACCACTATTTCATCAGATGCAATCTTGGGAGTGCAAAGGTGGGTCAAAGGTCACATGTACTTGTTGCTGTTTCTTCGTTATAGTGTATACAGAATTTGGTACCTAACATGGCAGATATGACTCCCTTTGCTAAATGAGAATGCAAACATCACACGGTCAATGTCTCTAAACACAGATGAAACTTGTATGGTCATGCCTATTGCGATCAGGACTCGAATCATTGATAAAAAAAAAAAATCGGATCACCTTAATTTGTCAGTGATGACAAATTACAATCTCTAGTTTTTCTTCTTCTTCTTCTTTATTTCTGGACAAAATTTGTGTATCGATTAGCTCAGAAATTCCTCTTCCTATCAATGTCAAACTTATACCATATATGTATCATGTCCCAAAGACGACGGGTCAAGTAAAATCGTAATGATCAATCGACCGTGACGTCACTATGACGTCATTATATGAAAACACATTTTCATTCATATCTCATTAATGGAATAGAATTTTGCAATGAAATTTACGTCACATACATTTCAAGTTATGCGCATTTTACTCATATTCTCAAAATTCATATATTCTCTTAAAACGTGCGCGTACGCGCGCGTTAAAATATTTGTATGCTCAAATCGAGCTCAAATTTTTTTTGCACACGTTTCAGACCATTTGGAGCATTTTTTGAAAAATTGAAAAAATTGGACGGACGCGTACGCGCGCGCACATATTCGCACACACAGCTCATATGCAATAAAAATTTCCCGTTTTTTTAAACTTATCGGATGCCTAAAATGTCAATGAATATTTCTACCAAGTTTCAAGTCAATCAGACTCAATATGACGTCTTACGGGCCAATCAAAGTTGAAATTCCGCGCGCGCGTCAATGGCGATATACAGTGCAACGATGCCAAAAAAACGCCAATTTTAAATCCGATTTTACTCGTCAGGATGGACGGTGACCCCCCATTTTCTTTACATATTCTGAAAGCTGATGAGTTGGACATGTTATTTCATAAGTTGGCAATGCTAGCAAAATAATTAAAAGATATCAAATTTCTTAATAAAGTAAAAAAAGTAAATTTTCAAAATGACGTCATCAAATTTCAAGTTCACTCGAGCGTATCTCACTTATCCTTTGCCAATTTAAACCCAGATTTCAGTATGTTGTAGCTTATTAAATGATCTTTCATTAATATAATTACAACATTTTGATTGGATGACGGCATCTCCTCGTAAAAATGGATTGAAAGTAACATTGTCAAATTTGACCAGTTTACGTGTTATCTCTATGGGAGAGCAGTTTTCCTGGCAGTGAAAATTGACATGACTCTCTTTTTCGAGCACTAGCTCACTTACGCTTCGGTGAATTTCTCCCAGATTTTAGTATGTTATAGCTGAGACTTTGGGCTATCGTAAATGTGCCCTCCATTTTTTCATACGATGTCGGCATCACGTCGAAAAACTTGGTTGAAAATGGCACGAGGCTTTGATGCAGCGTCATTTTGCTTAATACACAGGGCCTATGGAGAATGAAATAGGTCATTGCGTAGCGCATCCGACTCGTAACCCTAAGGTCCCTGGTTCGAGGCTCACCCCTGCCAATATTTTTTTTTTATTTTTTAAACACTTTTTTCCTTCTTTTTCTTTAGTTAATCTTAATCTCCCTTTCCTTACTTTATCTTTTCCTGATTTTTTTATGCTTCTCCTTGAAATTTCTATAAAATAACATAGTTTTTCTTTATTTTTCTTTCTTTCTACTACTTTCTGTGCAATAGATGAACAACAACAACGGCTGTCAATCCCATATTTTGCACATTTTTAGTACATGTCACGTACATTATTTCATAAAATAACAACTACTTGATAGGACACCATCTTGGGTATGTAAATTAGGGTCAAAGGTCATAAATGTTTCATCCTGTATCTTGGTGAATACATGTCCTATCTTTCCCATATTTTGCACACGCAAAGACCATGTTACAAGAATCATTTCATAAAATCATCACTTTTTGCTTAGACGCCATCTTGGGTGTGCAAAGTTAGGTCAAAGGTCAAATATACTTCATTCTGTATTTCCGTTAGTGTATACGGAATTCGGTACCAAAGATGGCAGGTCTCACTCCCTTTTCTAAAAGAGAATCCAAACATCACACGGCCAATGTCCCGTCAACACAGATGAAACCTGTATGGCCATGAATATTTGGATCAGGACTCAAATCATTGATTTTCGAAGAGATCGGATCACCTAATTTGTCAGTGTTGACAAATTCCGGTTCTAGTTAGGTGATCCGAGTATCCTCTCGGATCACCTTCTGTATCTGTACGGATTCTTTGTTGGTTCTTCTTCTTCTTCTTTATTTCTGGACAAAATTTGTGTAGAGGTTAGCTCAGAAAGTCCTCTTCCTATCAATTTCAAAATTATACCATATATGTATCATGTCCCAAAGACGACAGATCTAATGTATAATAGTGATCAGTCGACCGTGACGTCACTGTGACGTCATTATATGAAAACACATTCTCAATCATATCTCACTAATGGAATAGAGTTTTTCAATGAAATTTACGTCACATATATTTCAAGTTATGCGCATTCTACTCATATTCTCAAAATTCATATTTTCTCTTAAAACGTGCGCGTACGCGCGCGTTGAAATATTTGTATGCTCAAATCGAGCTCAAATTTTTTTTGGACACGTTTCAGACCATTTGGAGCATTTTTTGAAAAATTGAAAAAATTGGACGGACGCGTACGCGCGCGCACATAAACGCACGCACAGCTCATATGCAATGGAAATATCCCATTTTTTCAAACTTATTGGATGCCTGAAATGTCAAGGAATATTTCTATCAAGTTTCAAGTCAATCCAACTCAATATGACGTCATGCGGACCCGTCAAAGTTGAAATTCCGCGCGCGCGTCAATGGCGATATACAGTCCAACAATGCCAAAAAACCGCCAATTTTGAATCCGATTTTACTCGTCAGGATGGACGGTGACCCCCCATTTTCTTGACATATTCTGAAAGCTGATGAGTTGTACATGTCAATTCATGGGTTGGCGATGCTGGAAAAATGATTAAAAGATATCAAATTTCTTAATAAAATTAAAAAAGTAAATTTTCAAAATGACGTCATCAAATTTCAAGTTCACTCGAGCGTATCTCACTTATCCTTTGCCAATTTTTACCCAGATTTCAGTATGTTGTAGCTTATTAAATACTCTTTCATAAGTGTAATAACAACATTTTGATTGGATGACGGTATCACCTCGTAAAAATGGATTGAAAGTAATCTTGTCAAATTTGACCAGTTTACGTGTTATCTCTATGGGAGTGCAGTTTTTCTGGAAATGAAAATTGACATGACTGTCTTTTTCGAGCACTAGCTCACTTATGCTTCGGTGAATTTCTCCCAGATTTTGATATAATGTAGCTGAGACTTTGCGCTATCGTAATGTGCCCTTCGTTTTTTCATACGGTGTCGGGATCATGTCCAAAAACTTGGTTGAAAATAAAGCTTATCTTCGATGTATTGAGATATTCCTTTCTTTTTGCAACTTTCTTTACAATAACTCAAGAAAAACAAGCTCTATCAGCCCAATATTTTGCACATGTTTAGTTCATGTCACGTACATTATTTCATAAAATAACAACTACTTGATCAGACGTCATCTTGGGTATGTAAATTAGGGTCAAAGGTCATAGATGTTTCATCCTGTATCTTGGTGAATACATGTCCTATCTTTCCCATATTTTGCACACGTAAAGACCATGTTACAGGGATCATTTCATAAAATAACCACTTTTTGCTCAGATGCCATCTTGTCTGTGCAAAGTTGGGTCAAAGGTCAAATATACTTCATTCTGTATCTTCGTTAGTGTATACGGAATTGTGTACCATAGATGGCAGGTCTGACTCCCTTTTCTAAATGAGAATCCAAACATCACACGGCCAATGTCCACTAAACACAGATGAAACCGGTATGGTCATGCCTATTGGGATCAGGAGACTCAAATCGTTGATTTACGAACAGATCGGATCACCTAATTTGTCAGTCTTGACAAATTCCGAGTCTAGTGTTAAACTTCCCGTTGTCACAAAAAAGTTCTTTCTCCTCAAATGTTGTGTAGAGGTTAGCTCAGAAAGTCCTCATCCTATCAATGTCAAAATTATACCATATATGTATCATGTCCCAAAGACGACAGATCTAATAAAATCATAGTGATCAGTCGACCGTGACGTCACTATGACGTCATTATATGAAAAGACATTCTCATTCATATCTCATTAATGAAATGGAATTTTTCAATGAAATTTATGTGAGATATATTTCAAATCAAGCTGATTCTACTCATGTTCTCAAAATTTATCTGTACAATTAAAACGTGCGCGTACGCGCGCGTTGAAATATTTGTATGCTCAAATCGAGCTCAAAATTTTTTTGCCCACGTTTCAGACCATTTCGAGCATTTTTTGAAAAATTGAAAAAATCGGACGGACGCGTACCCGCGCGCGTTTATACGCACGCACAGCTCATATGCAATAGAAATTTCCCATTTTTTCACACAAATCGGATGTCTGAAATGTCAAGGAATATTTCTACCAACTTTCAAGTCAATCCGACTCAATATGACGTCATACGGGCCCGTCAAATTTGAAATTCCGCGCGCGCGTCAATGGCGATATACAGTGCAACTATGCCAAAAGACCGCCAATTTTAAATCCGATTTTACTCGTCAGGATGGACGGTGACCCCCCCATTTTCTTTACATATTCTCAAAGCTGATGAGTTGTACATGCCATTTCATGGATTGGCGATGCTGAAAAAATGGTTAAAAGATATCAAATTTCTTAATAAAATAAAGAGAGTAAATTTTCAAAATGACGTCATCAAATTTCAAGGTCACTCGAGCGTATCTCACTTATCCTTCGCCAATTTTGACCCAAATTTCAGTATGTTGTAACTTATTAAATGCTCTTTCACAAATATATAACAAAATTTTGTTTAGATGACGGCATCACCTCGTAAAAATGAATTTAAAGTAACCTTGTCAAATTTGGCCAGTTTACGTGTTATCGCTATGGGAGTGCAGTTTTTCTGGAAATGAAAATTGACATTACCATCTTTATCGAGCACAAGCCCACTTACCCTTTGGTGAATTGCTACCAGATTTTAATATGTTGTAGCTGAGACATTGCGCTATCGTTGTGGTGCCCTTTGTTTCTTCATACTGTTTCGGGATGACGTCAAAAAACTTTGTTGAAATTAAAGCTTATCTTCGATGTATTGAGATATTTCTTTCTTTATGCAACTTTCTTTGCAATAACTCAAGAAAAACAGGCCCAATCACCCCCATATTTTGCACATGTTTAGTTCATGTCACATACATTATTTCAAAAATCAACAACTACTTGATCAGACGCCATCTTGGGTATGTAAATTAGGGTCAAAGGTCATAAATGTTTTATCCTGTATCTTGGTGAATAGATGTCCTATCTTTCCCATATTTTGCACACGTAAAGACCATATAACAGGGATCATTTCACAAACTAATCACTTTTTGTTCAGATGCCATCTTGTCTGTGCAAAGTGGGGTCAAATATCAAATATACTTCATTCTGTATCTTAGTTAGTGTGTACGGAATTGTGTACCATAGATGGCAGGTCTGACTCCCTTTTCTATATGAAAATCCAAACAT
Source organism: Diadema setosum (assembly GCF_964275005.1). Lineage (NCBI taxonomy): Eukaryota > Metazoa > Echinodermata > Echinoidea > Diadematoida > Diadematidae > Diadema > Diadema setosum. Next base: position 65,384 of record NW_027307682.1, on the reverse strand, counting down.
CACACAGCCAATGTCCCTATTAACACAGATGAAACCTGTTTGGTCATGCCTATTGGGATCGGGACTAAAATCATTGATTTCCGAAGAGATCGGATCACCTAATTTGTCAGTCTTGACAAATTCCAAGTCTAGTTAGGTGATCCGAGTATCCTCTCGGATCACCTTCTGTATCTGTACTGATTCTTTATTCTTCTTTCTTTATTTCTTTATTTCTCCGCAAAAGTTGTGCAAGAGTTAGCTCAGAAAGTGCATTGCCTATCAATGTCAAACTTATACCATATATGTATCATGTCGCAAAGACGACAGCGCAAGTAAAATCATAGTGATCAGTCGACCGTGACGTCACTATGACGTCATTATATGAAAACACATTTTCATGCATATCTCATAAATGGAATGGAATTTTTTAATGTAAATTACGTCACATATATTTCAAGTCAAGCGGGTTCTACTCATTTTCTCAAAAATTCATATTTATCTTAAAACGCGCGCGTACGCGCGCGTTAAAATATTTGTATGCTCAAATCGAGCTCAAAATTTTTTTGCACACGTTTCAGATCATTTGGAGCATTTTTTGAAAAATTGAAAAAATTGGACGGACGCGTACGCGCGCGCACATATTCGCACGCACAGCTAGTATGCAATAGAAATTTTCAGTTTTTTTACACGGATGGGATGTCCAAAATGTCAAGGAATATTTCTACCAAGTTTCAAGTCGATCCGACTCAATATGACGTCATACGGGCCCGTCAAACTCAAAATTCCGCGCGTGCGTCAATGGGGATACACAGTGCAACTATGCCAAACAACCGCCAATTTTAAATCGGATTTTACTCGTCAGGATGGACGGTGACCCCCCATTTTCTTGACATATTCTGAAAGCTGATGAGTTGTACATGTTATTTCATGGGTTGGCTATGCTTACAAAATGATTAAAAGTATCAAATTTCTTAATAAAGTCAAAAAAGTAAATTTTCAAAATGACGTCATCAAATTCCAAGTTTACTCGAGCGTATCTCACTTATCCTTTGCCATTTTTCACCCAAATTTCAATATGTTGTAGCTTATGAAATGTTCTTTCATAAATGTGAAAACACAATTTTGATTTGATGACGGCATCACCTCGTAAAAATGGATTGAAAGTAACCTTGTCAAATTTGACCAGTTTACGTGTAATCTCTATGGCAGTGCAGTTTTTCTGGAAATGAAAATTGACATTACTATCTTTATCGAGCACTAGCTCACTTATGCTTCGGTGAATTTCTACAAGATTTTGATATGTTGTAGCTGAGACTTTAGGCTATCGTAAGTGTGTCCTTCGTTTTTTCATACGATGTCGGGATCACGTCAAAAAACTTGGTTGAAATTAAAGTTTATCTTCGATGTATTGAAATATTTCTTTCTTTTTGCAACTTTGTATGCAATAACTCAAGAAAAACATACCCTATCACCACCATATTTTGCACATGTTTAGTTCATGTCACGAACATTATTTCATAAAATAACAACTACTTGATCAGACGCCATCTTGGGTATGTAAATTAGGGTCAAAGGTCATAAATGTTTCATCCTGTATCTTGGTGAATACATGTCCTATCTTTCCCATATTTTGCACACGTAAAGACCATGTTACAAGGATAATTTCACAAAATAACTACTTCTTGCTCAGATGCCATCTTGTCTATGCAAAGTTGGGTCAAAGGTCATATGTACTTCTTTCTTTATCTTCGTTATGACGTGGTATCTCTATGGGAGGGAATTTTTTTAAATGTGAAAATTGACATGATTGTCTTTATCGAGCACTAGCTCACTTACCCTTCGGTGAATTTCTCCTCGATTTTAATATGTTGTAGCTGAGACTGTGCGCTATCGAATGTGTGCCTTCCTTTCTTCATACAATGTCGGAATCATGTTAAAAAACTTGGTTGAAATTAAAGCTTATCTTCGATGTATTGAGATATTTCTATGTTTCTGCAACTTTCTTTGCAATAACTCAAGAAAAACAGCCCCTATCACTCCAATATTTTGCACATGTTTAGTTCATGTCACGTTCATTATTTCATAAAATAACAACTACTTGATCGGACAACATCTTGGGTATGTAAATTAGGGTCAAAGGTCACAAATGTTTCATCCTGTATCTTGGTGAATACATGTCTTATCTTTCCCATATTTTGCACACGCAAAGATCATGTTACAAGAATCATTTCACAAAATAACCACTTTTTGCTCAGATGCCATCTAGGTTGTGCAAAGTGGGGTCAAAGGTCATATGTACTTGTTGTATCTTCGTTATAGTGTATACAGATTTGGTACCAAAGATAGCAGATATGACTCCCTTTTCTAAATGAGAATCCAAACATCACACGGCCAATGTCTCTGACCACAGATGAAACCTGCATGGTCATGCCTATTGCGATCAGGACTTGAATCATTGATTAAAAAAAAAAGATCGGATCACCTTAATTTGTCAGTGATGACAAATTACAATCTCTAGTGTTAAACTTCCCGTTGTCACAAAAAAAGTTCTTTCGCCTCAAATGTTGTGTAGAGGTTAGCTCAGAAAGTCCTCATCCTATCAATGTCAAAATTATACCATATATGTATCATGTCCCAAAGACGACAGATCTAATAAAATCAAAGTGATCAGTCGACCGTGACGTCACTATGACGTCATTATATGAAAACACATTGTCATTCATATCTCATTAATGGAATAGAATTTGTCTATGAACTTGACCTCACATATAGTTCGAATCAAGTTGATTCTACTCATATTCTCAAATTTCATCTGTACTCTTAAAACGTGCGCGTACGCGCGCGTTGAAATATTTGTATGCTCAAATCGAGCTCAAAATTTTTTTGCACACGTTTCAGACCATTTAGAGCATTTTTTGAAAAATTGAAAAAATCGGACGGACGCGTACGCGCGCGCGCATATACGCACGCACAGCTCATATGCAATAACAATTTCCCGTTTTTTCACTTTGATCGCATGTCTGAAATGTCAAGGAATATTTCTACCAAGTTTCAAGTCAATCCGACTCAAAATGACGTCATACGGGCCCGTCAAAGTTGAAATTCCGCGCGCGCGTCAATGGCGACATACAGTGCAACAATGCCAAAAAAACTGCCAATTTTAAATCCGATTTTACTCGTCAGGATGGACGGTGACCCCCCATTTTCTTGACATATTCTGAAAGCTGATGAGTTGTACATGTCATTTCATGGGTTGGCAATGCTGGAAAAATGATTGAAATATATCAAATTTCTTAATAAAGTTAAAAAAGTAAATTTTCAAAATGACGTCATCAAATTTCAAGTTCATTCAAGCATATCTCACTTATTCTTTAGTTGATTTTCGTCCAAATTTCAATATGTTGTAGCTTATTAAATGTTCTTTCAGATATATATTAACAACATTTTTATTGAATGACGGCATCACCTCGAAAAAATTGATTGAACGTAATCTTGTCAAATTTGACCAGTTTACGTGTTATCTCTATGGGAATGCAGTTTTTCTGGAAATGAAAATTGACATGAATGTCTTTTTTAGCACTAGCTCACTTATCCTTCGGTGAATTTCTCCCAGATTTCGCTATCTTGTAGCTGAGACTTTGGGCTATCGTCAGTGTTCTCTCCATTTTTTCATACGACGCCGAGATCACGTCAAAAAAACTTGGTTGAAATCATACTTATCTTCGACGTATTGAGATATTTCTTTCTTTCTGCAACTTTCTTTGCAATAACTCAAGAAAAACATACCCTATCAACACCATATTTTGTACATGCTTAGTTCATGTCACGTTCATTATTTCATAAAATAACAACTACTTGATCAGATGCCATCTTGGTTATGTAAAGTAGGGTCAAAGGTCATAAATGTTTCATCCTGTATCTTGGTGAACACATGTCCTATCTTTCCCATATTTTGCACACGTAAAGACCATGTGACAAGGATCATATCACAAAATAACCACTTTTTGCTCAGATGACATCTTGTCTTTGCAAAGTGGGGTCAAAGGTCATATGTACTTCTTTCGTTATCGTCATTATGACGTGTTATCTCTATGGGAGGGAATTTTTCTAGATGTGAAAATTGACATGATTGTCTTTATCGAGCACTAGCTCACTCACCCTTCGATGAATTTCTCCCAGATTTTAATATGTTGTAGCTGAGACTTTGCGCTATCGTAATGTGTCCTCCGTTTTTTCATACGACGTCAAAAGCACGTCGAAAAACTCGGCTTAAGTAATCAAAGCTTAGCTTCATTAGGTGATCCGAGTATCCTCTCGGATCACCTTCTGTATCTGTACGGATTCTTTGTTGGTTCTTCTTCTTTATTTCTGGACAAAAGTTGTGTATCTACGTACTCAGAAAGTACTCAGAGTATCAACTTCAAACTCATACCATATATGTATCATGTCCCAAAGACGACAAATTTTATAAAATCATAGTGATCAGTCGACCGTGACGTCACTATGACGTCATTATATGAAAACACATTTTCACTCCTATCTCATTAATGGAATGGAATTTTTCAATGAAATTTACGTCACATATAGTTCAAGTCAAGCGCATTCTACTCATATAATCAAAATTCATATTTTCTCTTAAAACGTGCGCGTACGCGCGCGTTGAAATATTTGTATGCTCAAATCGAGCTCAAAATTTTTTTGCACACGTTTCAGACCATTTGGAGCATTTTTTGAAAAATTGAAAAAATCGGACGGACGCGTACGCGCGCGCGCATATACGCACGCACAGCTCATATGCAATAACAATTTCACGTTTTTTCACTTTGATCGGATGTCTGAAATGTCAAGGAATATTTCTACCAAGTTTCAAGTCAATCCCACTCAAAATGACGTCATACGGGTCCGTCAAAGTTGAAATTCCGCGCGCGCGTCAATGGCGATATACAGTGCAACAATGCCAAAAAACTGCCAATTTTAAATCCGATTTTACTCGTCAGGATGGACGGTGACCCCCCATTTTCTTTACATATTCTGAAAGCTGATGAGTTGTACATGTCATTTCATGGGTTGGCAATGCTGGAAAAATGATGAAAAGATATCAAATTTCTTAATAAATCAAAACAAGTCAATTTTCAAAATGACGTCATCAAATTTCAAGTTTACTCGAGCGTATCTCACTTATCCTTAGTCAATTTTCACCCAGATTTCAGTATGCTGTAGCTTATTTAATACTCTATCAGTTATGTAATAACACAATTTTGATTGAATGACAGCATGACCTCATAAAAATGAATTGAAAGTAACCTTGTCGAATTTGACCAGTTTACGTGTTATCTCTATGGGAGTGCAGTTTTTCTGGAAATGAAAATTGACATGACTGTCTTTTTCGAGCACTAGCTCACTTATGCTTCGGTGAATTTCTCCCAGATTTTAATATGTTGTAGCTGGGACTTTGGGCTATCGTAAATGTGCATTTTGTTTTTTCATACGATGTCGGGATCACGTCAATAAACGTGGTTGAAATTAAAGCTTATATTCGTTGTATTGAAATATTTCTTTCTTTCTGCAACTTTCTTTGCAATAACTCAAGAAAAACATACCCTATCAACACCATATTTTGTACATGCTTAGTTCATGTCACGTTCATTATTTCATAAAATAACAACTACTTGATCAGATGCCATCTTGGTTATGTAAAGTAGGGTCAAAGGTCATAAATGTTTCATCCTGTATCTTGGTGAACACATGTCCTATCTTTCCCATATTTTGCACACGTAAAGACCATGTGACAAGGATCATATCACAAAATAACCACTTTTTGCTCAGATGACATCTTGTCTTTGCAAAGTGGGGTCAAAGGTCATATGTACTTCTTTCGTTATCGTCATTATGACGTGTTATCTCTATGGGAGGGAATTTTTCTAGATGTGAAAATTGACATGATTGTCTTTATCGAGCACTAGCTCACTCACCCTTCGATGAATTTCTCCCAGATTTTAATATGTTGTAGCTGAGACTTTGCGCTATCGTAATGTGTCCTCCGTTTTTTCATACGACGTCAAAAGCACGTCGAAAAACTCGGCTTAAGTAATCAAAGCTTAGCTTCATTAGGTGATCCGAGTATCCTCTCGGATCACCTTCTGTATCTGTACGGATTCTTTGTTGGTTCTTCTTCTTTATTTCTGGACAAAAGTTGTGTATCTACGTACTCAGAAAGTACTCAGAGTATCAACTTCAAACTCATACCATATATGTATCATGTCCCAAAGACGACAAATTTTATAAAATCATAGTGATCAGTCGACCGTGACGTCACTATGACGTCATTATATGAAAACACATTTTCACTCCTATCTCATTAATGGAATGGAATTTTTCAATGAAATTTACGTCACATATAGTTCAAGTCAAGCGCATTCTACTCATATAATCAAAATTCATATTTTCTCTTAAAACGTGCGCGTACGCGCGCGTTGAAATATTTGTATGCTCAAATCGAGCTCAAAATTTTTTTGCACACGTTTCAGACCATTTGGAGCATTTTTTGAAAAATTGAAAAAATCGGACGGACGCGTACGCGCGCGCGCATATACGCACGCACAGCTCATATGCAATAACAATTTCACGTTTTTTCACTTTGATCGGATGTCTGAAATGTCAAGGAATATTTCTACCAAGTTTCAAGTCAATCCCACTCAAAATGACGTCATACGGGTCCGTCAAAGTTGAAATTCCGCGCGCGCGTCAATGGCGATATACAGTGCAACAATGCCAAAAAACTGCCAATTTTAAATCCGATTTTACTCGTCAGGATGGACGGTGACCCCCCATTTTCTTTACATATTCTGAAAGCTGATGAGTTGTACATGTCATTTCATGGGTTGGCAATGCTGGAAAAATGATGAAAAGATATCAAATTTCTTAATAAATCAAAACAAGTCAATTTTCAAAATGACGTCATCAAATTTCAAGTTTACTCGAGCGTATCTCACTTATCCTTAGTCAATTTTCACCCAGATTTCAGTATGCTGTAGCTTATTTAATACTCTATCAGTTATGTAATAACACAATTTTGATTGAATGACAGCATGACCTCATAAAAATGAATTGAAAGTAACCTTGTCGAATTTGACCAGTTTACGTGTTATCTCTATGGGAGTGCAGTTTTTCTGGAAATGAAAATTGACATGACTGTCTTTTTCGAGCACTAGCTCACTTATGCTTCGGTGAATTTCTCCCAGATTTTAATATGTTGTAGCTGGGACTTTGGGCTATCGTAAATGTGCATTTTGTTTTTTCATACGATGTCGGGATCACGTCAATAAACGTGGTTGAAATTAAAGCTTATATTCGTTGTATTGAAATATTTCTTTCTTTCTGCAACTTTCTTTGCAATAACTCAAGAAAAACATACCCTATCAACACCATATTTTGTACATGCTTAGTTCATGTCACGTTCATTATTTCATAAAATAACAACTACTTGATCAGATGCCATCTTGGTTATGTAAAGTAGGGTCAAAGGTCATAAATGTTTCATCCTGTATCTTGGTGAACACATGTCCTATCTTTCCCATATTTTGCACACGTAAAGACCATGTGACAAGGATCATATCACAAAATAACCACTTTTTGCTCAGATGACATCTTGTCTTTGCAAAGTGGGGTCAAAGGTCATATGTACTTCTTTCGTTATCGTCATTATGACGTGTTATCTCTATGGGAGGGAATTTTTCTAGATGTGAAAATTGACATGATTGTCTTTATCGAGCACTAGCTCACTCACCCTTCGATGAATTTCTCCCAGATTTTAATATGTTGTAGCTGAGACTTTGCGCTATCGTAATGTGTCCTCCGTTTTTTCATACGACGTCAAAAGCACGTCGAAAAACTCGGCTTAAGTAATCAAAGCTTAGCTTCATTAGGTGATCCGAGTATCCTCTCGGATCACCTTCTGTATCTGTACGGATTCTTTGTTGGTTCTTCTTCTTTATTTCTGGACAAAAGTTGTGTATCTACGTACTCAGAAAGTACTCAGAGTATCAACTTCAAACTCATACCATATATGTATCATGTCCCAAAGACGACAAATTTTATAAAATCATAGTGATCAGTCGACCGTGACGTCACTATGACGTCATTATATGAAAACACATTTTCACTCCTATCTCATTAATGGAATGGAATTTTTCAATGAAATTTACGTCACATATAGTTCAAGTCAAGCGCATTCTACTCATATAATCAAAATTCATATTTTCTCTTAAAACGTGCGCGTACGCGCGCGTTGAAATATTTGTATGCTCAAATCGAGCTCAAAATTTTTTTGCACACGTTTCAGACCATTTGGAGCATTTTTTGAAAAATTGAAAAAATCGGACGGACGCGTACGCGCGCGCGCATATACGCACGCACAGCTCATATGCAATAACAATTTCACGTTTTTTCACTTTGATCGGATGTCTGAAATGTCAAGGAATATTTCTACCAAGTTTCAAGTCAATCCCACTCAAAATGACGTCATACGGGTCCGTCAAAGTTGAAATTCCGCGCGCGCGTCAATGGCGATATACAGTGCAACAATGCCAAAAAACTGCCAATTTTAAATCCGATTTTACTCGTCAGGATGGACGGTGACCCCCCATTTTCTTTACATATTCTGAAAGCTGATGAGTTGTACATGTCATTTCATGGGTTGGCAATGCTGGAAAAATGATGAAAAGATATCAAATTTCTTAATAAATCAAAACAAGTCAATTTTCAAAATGACGTCATCAAATTTCAAGTTTACTCGAGCGTATCTCACTTATCCTTAGTCAATTTTCACCCAGATTTCAGTATGCTGTAGCTTATTTAATACTCTATCAGTTATGTAATAACACAATTTTGATTGAATGACAGCATGACCTCATAAAAATGAATTGAAAGTAACCTTGTCGAATTTGACCAGTTTACGTGTTATCTCTATGGGAGTGCAGTTTTTCTGGAAATGAAAATTGACATGACTGTCTTTTTCGAGCACTAGCTCACTTATGCTTCGGTGAATTTCTCCCAGATTTTAATATGTTGTAGCTGGGACTTTGGGCTATCGTAAATGTGCATTTTGTTTTTTCATACGATGTCGGGATCACGTCAATAAACGTGGTTGAAATTAAAGCTTATATTCGTTGTATTGAAATATTTCTTTCTTTCTGCAACTTTCTTTGCAATAACTCAAGAAAAACATACCCTATCAACACCATATTTTGTACATGCTTAGTTCATGTCACGTTCATTATTTCATAAAATAACAACTACTTGATCAGATGCCATCTTGGTTATGTAAAGTAGGGTCAAAGGTCATAAATGTTTCATCCTGTATCTTGGTGAACACATGTCCTATCTTTCCCATATTTTGCACACGTAAAGACCATGTGACAAGGATCATATCACAAAATAACCACTTTTTGCTCAGATGACATCTTGTCTTTGCAAAGTGGGGTCAAAGGTCATATGTACTTCTTTCGTTATCGTCATTATGACGTGTTATCTCTATGGGAGGGAATTTTTCTAGATGTGAAAATTGACATGATTGTCTTTATCGAGCACTAGCTCACTCACCCTTCGATGAATTTCTCCCAGATTTTAATATGTTGTAGCTGAGACTTTGCGCTATCGTAATGTGTCCTCCGTTTTTTCATACGACGTCAAAAGCACGTCGAAAAACTCGGCTTAAGTAATCAAAGCTTAGCTTCATTAGGTGATCCGAGTATCCTCTCGGATCACCTTCTGTATCTGTACGGATTCTTTGTTGGTTCTTCTTCTTTATTTCTGGACAAAAGTTGTGTATATCTACGTACTCAGAAAGTACTCAGAGTATCAACTTCAAACTCATACCATATATGTATCATGTCCCAAAGACGACAAATTTTATAAAATCATAGTGATCAGTCGACCGTGACGTCACTATGACGTCATTATATGAAAACACATTTTCACTCCTATCTCATTAATGGAATGGAATTTTTCAATGAAATTTACGTCACATATAGTTCAAGTCAAGCGCATTCTACTCATATAATCAAAATTCATATTTTCTCTTAAAACGTGCGCGTACGCGCGCGTTGAAATATTTGTATGCTCAAATCGAGCTCAAAATTTTTTTGCACACGTTTCAGACCATTTGGAGCATTTTTTGAAAAATTGAAAAAATCGGACGGACGCGTACGCGCGCGCGCATATACGCACGCACAGCTCATATGCAATAACAATTTCACGTTTTTTCACTTTGATCGGATGTCTGAAATGTCAAGGAATATTTCTACCAAGTTTCAAGTCAATCCCACTCAAAATGACGTCATACGGGTCCGTCAAAGTTGAAATTCCGCGCGCGCGTCAATGGCGATATACAGTGCAACAATGCCAAAAAACTGCCAATTTTAAATCCGATTTTACTCGTCAGGATGGACGGTGACCCCCCATTTTCTTTACATATTCTGAAAGCTGATGAGTTGTACATGTCATTTCATGGGTTGGCAATGCTGGAAAAATGATGAAAAGATATCAAATTTCTTAATAAATCAAAACAAGTCAATTTTCAAAATGACGTCATCAAATTTCAAGTTTACTCGAGCGTATCTCACTTATCCTTAGTCAATTTTCACCCAGATTTCAGTATGCTGTAGCTTATTTAATACTCTATCAGTTATGTAATAACACAATTTTGATTGAATGACAGCATGACCTCATAAAAATGAATTGAAAGTAACCTTGTCGAATTTGACCAGTTTACGTGTTATCTCTATGGGAGTGCAGTTTTTCTGGAAATGAAAATTGACATGACTGTCTTTTTCGAGCACTAGCTCACTTATGCTTCGGTGAATTTCTCCCAGATTTTAATATGTTGTAGCTGGGACTTTGGGCTATCGTAAATGTGCATTTTGTTTTTTCATACGATGTCGGGATCACGTCAATAAACGTGGTTGAAATTAAAGCTTATATTCGTTGTATTGAAATATTTCTTTCTTTCTGCAACTTTCTTTGCAATAACTCAAGAAAAACATACCCTATCAACACCATATTTTGTACATGCTTAGTTCATGTCACGTTCATTATTTCATAAAATAACAACTACTTGATCAGATGCCATCTTGGTTATGTAAAGTAGGGTCAAAGGTCATAAATGTTTCATCCTGTATCTTGGTGAACACATGTCCTATCTTTCCCATATTTTGCACACGTAAAGACCATGTGACAAGGATCATATCACAAAATAACCACTTTTTGCTCAGATGACATCTTGTCTTTGCAAAGTGGGGTCAAAGGTCATATGTACTTCTTTCGTTATCGTCATTATGACGTGTTATCTCTATGGGAGGGAATTTTTCTAGATGTGAAAATTGACATGATTGTCTTTATCGAGCACTAGCTCACTCACCCTTCGATGAATTTCTCCCAGATTTTAATATGTTGTAGCTGAGACTTTGCGCTATCGTAATGTGTCCTCCGTTTTTTCATACGACGTCAAAAGCACGTCGAAAAACTCGGCTTAAGTAATCAAAGCTTAGCTTCATTAGGTGATCCGAGTATCCTCTCGGATCACCTTCTGTATCTGTACGGATTCTTTGTTGGTTCTTCTTCTTTATTTCTGGACAAAAGTTGTGTATCTACGTACTCAGAAAGTACTCAGAGTATCAACTTCAAACTCATACCATATATGTATCATGTCCCAAAGACGACAAATTTTATAAAATCATAGTGATCAGTCGACCGTGACGTCACTATGACGTCATTATATGAAAACACATTTTCACTCCTATCTCATTAATGGAATGGAATTTTTCAATGAAATTTACGTCACATATAGTTCAAGTCAAGCGCATTCTACTCATATAATCAAAATTCATATTTTCTCTTAAAACGTGCGCGTACGCGCGCGTTGAAATATTTGTATGCTCAAATCGAGCTCAAAATTTTTTTGCACACGTTTCAGACCATTTGGAGCATTTTTTGAAAAATTGAAAAAATCGGACGGACGCGTACGCGCGCGCGCATATACGCACGCACAGCTCATATGCAATAACAATTTCACGTTTTTTCACTTTGATCGGATGTCTGAAATGTCAAGGAATATTTCTACCAAGTTTCAAGTCAATCCCACTCAAAATGACGTCATACGGGTCCGTCAAAGTTGAAATTCCGCGCGCGCGTCAATGGCGATATACAGTGCAACAATGCCAAAAAACTGCCAATTTTAAATCCGATTTTACTCGTCAGGATGGACGGTGACCCCCCATTTTCTTTACATATTCTGAAAGCTGATGAGTTGTACATGTCATTTCATGGGTTGGCAATGCTGGAAAAATGATGAAAAGATATCAAATTTCTTAATAAATCAAAACAAGTCAATTTTCAAAATGACGTCATCAAATTTCAAGTTTACTCGAGCGTATCTCACTTATCCTTAGTCAATTTTCACCCAGATTTCAGTATGCTGTAGCTTATTTAATACTCTATCAGTTATGTAATAACACAATTTTGATTGAATGACAGCATGACCTCATAAAAATGAATTGAAAGTAACCTTGTCGAATTTGACCAGTTTACGTGTTATCTCTATGGGAGTGCAGTTTTTCTGGAAATGAAAATTGACATGACTGTCTTTTTCGAGCACTAGCTCACTTATGCTTCGGTGAATTTCTCCCAGATTTTAATATGTTGTAGCTGGGACTTTGGGCTATCGTAAATGTGCATTTTGTTTTTTCATACGATGTCGGGATCACGTCAATAAACGTGGTTGAAATTAAAGCTTATATTCGTTGTATTGAAATATTTCTTTCTTTCTGCAACTTTCTTTGCAATAACTCAAGAAAAACATACCCTATCAACACCATATTTTGTACATGCTTAGTTCATGTCACGTTCATTATTTCATAAAATAACAACTACTTGATCAGATGCCATCTTGGTTATGTAAAGTAGGGTCAAAGGTCATAAATGTTTCATCCTGTATCTTGGTGAACACATGTCCTATCTTTCCCATATTTTGCACACGTAAAGACCATGTGACAAGGATCATATCACAAAATAACCACTTTTTGCTCAGATGACATCTTGTCTTTGCAAAGTGGGGTCAAAGGTCATATGTACTTCTTTCGTTATCGTCATTATGACGTGTTATCTCTATGGGAGGGAATTTTTCTAGATGTGAAAATTGACATGATTGTCTTTATCGAGCACTAGCTCACTCACCCTTCGATGAATTTCTCCCAGATTTTAATATGTTGTAGCTGAGACTTTGCGCTATCGTAATGTGTCCTCCGTTTTTTCATACGACGTCAAAAGCACGTCGAAAAACTCGGCTTAAGTAATCAAAGCTTAGCTTCATTAGGTGATCCGAGTATCCTCTCGGATCACCTTCTGTATCTGTACGGATTCTTTGTTGGTTCTTCTTCTTTATTTCTGGACAAAAGTTGTGTATCTACGTACTCAGAAAGTACTCAGAGTATCAACTTCAAACTCATACCATATATGTATCATGTCCCAAAGACGACAAATTTTATAAAATCATAGTGATCAGTCGACCGTGACGTCACTATGACGTCATTATATGAAAACACATTTTCACTCCTATCTCATTAATGGAATGGAATTTTTCAATGAAATTTACGTCACATATAGTTCAAGTCAAGCGCATTCTACTCATATAATCAAAATTCATATTTTCTCTTAAAACGTGCGCGTACGCGCGCGTTGAAATATTTGTATGCTCAAATCGAGCTCAAAATTTTTTTGCACACGTTTCAGACCATTTGGAGCATTTTTTGAAAAATTGAAAAAATCGGACGGACGCGTACGCGCGCGCGCATATACGCACGCACAGCTCATATGCAATAACAATTTCACGTTTTTTCACTTTGATCGGATGTCTGAAATGTCAAGGAATATTTCTACCAAGTTTCAAGTCAATCCCACTCAAAATGACGTCATACGGGTCCGTCAAAGTTGAAATTCCGCGCGCGCGTCAATGGCGATATACAGTGCAACAATGCCAAAAAACTGCCAATTTTAAATCCGATTTTACTCGTCAGGATGGACGGTGACCCCCCATTTTCTTTACATATTCTGAAAGCTGATGAGTTGTACATGTCATTTCATGGGTTGGCAATGCTGGAAAAATGATGAAAAGATATCAAATTTCTTAATAAATCAAAACAAGTCAATTTTCAAAATGACGTCATCAAATTTCAAGTTTACTCGAGCGTATCTCACTTATCCTTAGTCAATTTTCACCCAGATTTCAGTATGCTGTAGCTTATTTAATACTCTATCAGTTATGTAATAACACAATTTTGATTGAATGACAGCATGACCTCATAAAAATGAATTGAAAGTAACCTTGTCGAATTTGACCAGTTTACGTGTTATCTCTATGGGAGTGCAGTTTTTCTGGAAATGAAAATTGACATGACTGTCTTTTTCGAGCACTAGCTCACTTATGCTTCGGTGAATTTCTCCCAGATTTTAATATGTTGTAGCTGGGACTTTGGGCTATCGTAATTGTGCATTTTGTTTTTTCATACGATGTCGGGATCACGTCAATAAACGTGGTTGAAATTAAAGCTTATATTCGTTGTATTGAAATATTTCTTTCTTTCTGCAACTTTCTTTGCAATAACTCAAGAAAAACATACCCTATCAACACCATATTTTGTACATGCTTAGTTCATGTCACGTTCATTATTTCATAAAATAACAACTACTTGATCAGATGCCATCTTGGTTATGTAAAGTAGGGTCAAAGGTCATAAATGTTTCATCCTGTATCTTGGTGAACACATGTCCTATCTTTCCCATATTTTGCACACGTAAAGACCATGTGACAAGGATCATATCACAAAATAACCACTTTTTGCTCAGATGACATCTTGTCTTTGCAAAGTGGGGTCAAAGGTCATATGTACTTCTTTCGTTATCGTCATTATGACGTGTTATCTCTATGGGAGGGAATTTTTCTAGATGTGAAAATTGACATGATTGTCTTTATCGAGCACTAGCTCACTCACCCTTCGATGAATTTCTCCCAGATTTTAATATGTTGTAGCTGAGACTTTGCGCTATCGTAATGTGTCCTCCGTTTTTTCATACGACGTCAAAAGCACGTCGAAAAACTCGGCTTAAGTAATCAAAGCTTAGCTTCATTAGGTGATCCGAGTATCCTCTCGGATCACCTTCTGTATCTGTACGGATTCTTTGTTGGTTCTTCTTCTTTATTTCTGGACAAAAGTTGTGTATCTACGTACTCAGAAAGTACTCAGAGTATCAACTTCAAACTCATACCATATATGTATCATGTCCCAAAGACGACAAATTTTATAAAATCATAGTGATCAGTCGACCGTGACGTCACTATGACGTCATTATATGAAAACACATTTTCACTCCTATCTCATTAATGGAATGGAATTTTTCAATGAAATTTACGTCACATATAGTTCAAGTCAAGCGCATTCTACTCATATAATCAAAATTCATATTTTCTCTTAAAACGTGCGCGTACGCGCGCGTTGAAATATTTGTATGCTCAAATCGAGCTCAAAATTTTTTTGCACACGTTTCAGACCATTTGGAGCATTTTTTGAAAAATTGAAAAAATCGGACGGACGCGTACGCGCGCGCGCATATACGCACGCACAGCTCATATGCAATAACAATTTCACGTTTTTTCACTTTGATCGGATGTCTGAAATGTCAAGGAATATTTCTACCAAGTTTCAAGTCAATCCCACTCAAAATGACGTCATACGGGTCCGTCAAAGTTGAAATTCCGCGCGCGCGTCAATGGCGATATACAGTGCAACAATGCCAAAAAACTGCCAATTTTAAATCCGATTTTACTCGTCAGGATGGACGGTGACCCCCCATTTTCTTTACATATTCTGAAAGCTGATGAGTTGTACATGTCATTTCATGGGTTGGCAATGCTGGAAAAATGATGAAAAGATATCAAATTTCTTAATAAATCAAAACAAGTCAATTTTCAAAATGACGTCATCAAATTTCAAGTTTACTCGAGCGTATCTCACTTATCCTTAGTCAATTTTCACCCAGATTTCAGTATGCTGTAGCTTATTTAATACTCTATCAGTTATGTAATAACACAATTTTGATTGAATGACAGCATGACCTCATAAAAATGAATTGAAAGTAACCTTGTCGAATTTGACCAGTTTACGTGTTATCTCTATGGGAGTGCAGTTTTTCTGGAAATGAAAATTGACATGACTGTCTTTTTCGAGCACTAGCTCACTTATGCTTCGGTGAATTTCTCCCAGATTTTAATATGTTGTAGCTGGGACTTTGGGCTATCGTAATTGTGCATTTTGTTTTTTCATACGATGTCGGGATCACGTCAATAAACGTGGTTGAAATTAAAGCTTATATTCGTTGTATTGAAATATTTCTTTCTTTCTGCAACTTTCTTTGCAATAACTCAAGAAAAACATACCCTATCAACACCATATTTTGTACATGCTTAGTTCATGTCACGTTCATTATTTCATAAAATAACAACTACTTGATCAGATGCCATCTTGGTTATGTAAAGTAGGGTCAAAGGTCATAAATGTTTCATCCTGTATCTTGGTGAACACATGTCCTATCTTTCCCATATTTTGCACACGTAAAGACCATGTGACAAGGATCATATCACAAAATAACCACTTTTTGCTCAGATGACATCTTGTCTTTGCAAAGTGGGGTCAAAGGTCATATGTACTTCTTTCGTTATCGTCATTATGACGTGTTATCTCTATGGGAGGGAATTTTTCTAGATGTGAAAATTGACATGATTGTCTTTATCGAGCACTAGCTCACTCACCCTTCGATGAATTTCTCCCAGATTTTAATATGTTGTAGCTGAGACTTTGCGCTATCGTAATGTGTCCTCCGTTTTTTCATACGACGTCAAAAGCACGTCGAAAAACTCGGCTTAAGTAATCAAAGCTTAGCTTCATTAGGTGATCCGAGTATCCTCTCGGATCACCTTCTGTATCTGTACGGATTCTTTGTTGGTTCTTCTTCTTTATTTCTGGACAAAAGTTGTGTATCTACGTACTCAGAAAGTACTCAGAGTATCAACTTCAAACTCATACCATATATGTATCATGTCCCAAAGACGACAAATTTTATAAAATCATAGTGATCAGTCGACCGTGACGTCACTATGACGTCATTATATGAAAACACATTTTCACTCCTATCTCATTAATGGAATGGAATTTTTCAATGAAATTTACGTCACATATAGTTCAAGTCAAGCGCATTCTACTCATATAATCAAAATTCATATTTTCTCTTAAAACGTGCGCGTACGCGCGCGTTGAAATATTTGTATGCTCAAATCGAGCTCAAAATTTTTTTGCACACGTTTCAGACCATTTGGAGCATTTTTTGAAAAATTGAAAAAATCGGACGGACGCGTACGCGCGCGCGCATATACGCACGCACAGCTCATATGCAATAACAATTTCACGTTTTTTCACTTTGATCGGATGTCTGAAATGTCAAGGAATATTTCTACCAAGTTTCAAGTCAATCCCACTCAAAATGACGTCATACGGGTCCGTCAAAGTTGAAATTCCGCGCGCGCGTCAATGGCGATATACAGTGCAACAATGCCAAAAAACTGCCAATTTTAAATCCGATTTTACTCGTCAGGATGGACGGTGACCCCCCATTTTCTTTACATATTCTGAAAGCTGATGAGTTGTACATGTCATTTCATGGGTTGGCAATGCTGGAAAAATGATGAAAAGATATCAAATTTCTTAATAAATCAAAACAAGTCAATTTTCAAAATGACGTCATCAAATTTCAAGTTTACTCGAGCGTATCTCACTTATCCTTAGTCAATTTTCACCCAGATTTCAGTATGCTGTAGCTTATTTAATACTCTATCAGTTATGTAATAACACAATTTTGATTGAATGACAGCATGACCTCATAAAAATGAATTGAAAGTAACCTTGTCGAATTTGACCAGTTTACGTGTTATCTCTATGGGAGTGCAGTTTTTCTGGAAATGAAAATTGACATGACTGTCTTTTTCGAGCACTAGCTCACTTATGCTTCGGTGAATTTCTCCCAGATTTTAATATGTTGTAGCTGGGACTTTGGGCTATCGTAATTGTGCATTTTGTTTTTTCATACGATGTCGGGATCACGTCAATAAACGTGGTTGAAATTAAAGCTTATATTCGTTGTATTGAAATATTTCTTTCTTTCTGCAACTTTCTTTGCAATAACTCAAGAAAAACATACCCTATCAACACCATATTTTGTACATGCTTAGTTCATGTCACGTTCATTATTTCATAAAATAACAACTACTTGATCAGATGCCATCTTGGTTATGTAAAGTAGGGTCAAAGGTCATAAATGTTTCATCCTGTATCTTGGTGAACACATGTCCTATCTTTCCCATATTTTGCACACGTAAAGACCATGTGACAAGGATCATATCACAAAATAACCACTTTTTGCTCAGATGACATCTTGTCTTTGCAAAGTGGGGTCAAAGGTCATATGTACTTCTTTCGTTATCGTCATTATGACGTGTTATCTCTATGGGAGGGAATTTTTCTAGATGTGAAAATTGACATGATTGTCTTTATCGAGCACTAGCTCACTCACCCTTCGATGAATTTCTCCCAGATTTTAATATGTTGTAGCTGAGACTTTGCGCTATCGTAATGTGTCCTCCGTTTTTTCATACGACGTCAAAAGCACGTCGAAAAACTCGGCTTAAGTAATCAAAGCTTAGCTTCATTAGGTGATCCGAGTATCCTCTCGGATCACCTTCTGTATCTGTACGGATTCTTTGTTGGTTCTTCTTCTTTATTTCTGGACAAAAGTTGTGTATCTACGTACTCAGAAAGTACTCAGAGTATCAACTTCAAACTCATACCATATATGTATCATGTCCCAAAGACGACAAATTTTATAAAATCATAGTGATCAGTCGACCGTGACGTCACTATGACGTCATTATATGAAAACACATTTTCACTCCTATCTCATTAATGGAATGGAATTTTTCAATGAAATTTACGTCACATATAGTTCAAGTCAAGCGCATTCTACTCATATAATCAAAATTCATATTTTCTCTTAAAACGTGCGCGTACGCGCGCGTTGAAATATTTGTATGCTCAAATCGAGCTCAAAATTTTTTTGCACACGTTTCAGACCATTTGGAGCATTTTTTGAAAAATTGAAAAAATCGGACGGACGCGTACGCGCGCGCGCATATACGCACGCACAGCTCATATGCAATAACAATTTCACGTTTTTTCACTTTGATCGGATGTCTGAAATGTCAAGGAATATTTCTACCAAGTTTCAAGTCAATCCCACTCAAAATGACGTCATACGGGTCCGTCAAAGTTGAAATTCCGCGCGCGCGTCAATGGCGATATACAGTGCAACAATGCCAAAAAACTGCCAATTTTAAATCCGATTTTACTCGTCAGGATGGACGGTGACCCCCCATTTTCTTTACATATTCTGAAAGCTGATGAGTTGTACATGTCATTTCATGGGTTGGCAATGCTGGAAAAATGATGAAAAGATATCAAATTTCTTAATAAATCAAAACAAGTCAATTTTCAAAATGACGTCATCAAATTTCAAGTTTACTCGAGCGTATCTCACTTATCCTTAGTCAATTTTCACCCAGATTTCAGTATGCTGTAGCTTATTTAATACTCTATCAGTTATGTAATAACACAATTTTGATTGAATGACAGCATGACCTCATAAAAATGAATTGAAAGTAACCTTGTCGAATTTGACCAGTTTACGTGTTATCTCTATGGGAGTGCAGTTTTTCTGGAAATGAAAATTGACATGACTGTCTTTTTCGAGCACTAGCTCACTTATGCTTCGGTGAATTTCTCCCAGATTTTAATATGTTGTAGCTGGGACTTTGGGCTATCGTAATTGTGCATTTTGTTTTTTCATACGATGTCGGGATCACGTCAATAAACGTGGTTGAAATTAAAGCTTATATTCGTTGTATTGAAATATTTCTTTCTTTCTGCAACTTTCTTTGCAATAACTCAAGAAAAACATACCCTATCAACACCATATTTTGTACATGCTTAGTTCATGTCACGTTCATTATTTCATAAAATAACAACTACTTGATCAGATGCCATCTTGGTTATGTAAAGTAGGGTCAAAGGTCATAAATGTTTCATCCTGTATCTTGGTGAACACATGTCCTATCTTTCCCATATTTTGCACACGTAAAGACCATGTGACAAGGATCATATCACAAAATAACCACTTTTTGCTCAGATGACATCTTGTCTTTGCAAAGTGGGGTCAAAGGTCATATGTACTTCTTTCGTTATCGTCATTATGACGTGTTATCTCTATGGGAGGGAATTTTTCTAGATGTGAAAATTGACATGATTGTCTTTATCGAGCACTAGCTCACTCACCCTTCGATGAATTTCTCCCAGATTTTAATATGTTGTAGCTGAGACTTTGCGCTATCGTAATGTGTCCTCCGTTTTTTCATACGACGTCAAAAGCACGTCGAAAAACTCGGCTTAAGTAATCAAAGCTTAGCTTCATTAGGTGATCCGAGTATCCTCTCGGATCACCTTCTGTATCTGTACGGATTCTTTGTTGGTTCTTCTTCTTTATTTCTGGACAAAAGTTGTGTATCTACGTACTCAGAAAGTACTCAGAGTATCAACTTCAAACTCATACCATATATGTATCATGTCCCAAAGACGACAAATTTTATAAAATCATAGTGATCAGTCGACCGTGACGTCACTATGACGTCATTATATGAAAACACATTTTCACTCCTATCTCATTAATGGAATGGAATTTTTCAATGAAATTTACGTCACATATAGTTCAAGTCAAGCGCATTCTACTCATATAATCAAAATTCATATTTTCTCTTAAAACGTGCGCGTACGCGCGCGTTGAAATATTTGTATGCTCAAATCGAGCTCAAAATTTTTTTGCACACGTTTCAGACCATTTGGAGCATTTTTTGAAAAATTGAAAAAATCGGACGGACGCGTACGCGCGCGCGCATATACGCACGCACAGCTCATATGCAATAACAATTTCACGTTTTTTCACTTTGATCGGATGTCTGAAATGTCAAGGAATATTTCTACCAAGTTTCAAGTCAATCCCACTCAAAATGACGTCATACGGGTCCGTCAAAGTTGAAATTCCGCGCGCGCGTCAATGGCGATATACAGTGCAACAATGCCAAAAAACTGCCAATTTTAAATCCGATTTTACTCGTCAGGATGGACGGTGACCCCCCATTTTCTTTACATATTCTGAAAGCTGATGAGTTGTACATGTCATTTCATGGGTTGGCAATGCTGGAAAAATGATGAAAAGATATCAAATTTCTTAATAAATCAAAACAAGTCAATTTTCAAAATGACGTCATCAAATTTCAAGTTTACTCGAGCGTATCTCACTTATCCTTAGTCAATTTTCACCCAGATTTCAGTATGCTGTAGCTTATTTAATACTCTATCAGTTATGTAATAACACAATTTTGATTGAATGACAGCATGACCTCATAAAAATGAATTGAAAGTAACCTTGTCGAATTTGACCAGTTTACGTGTTATCTCTATGGGAGTGCAGTTTTTCTGGAAATGAAAATTGACATGACTGTCTTTTTCGAGCACTAGCTCACTTATGCTTCGGTGAATTTCTCCCAGATTTTAATATGTTGTAGCTGGGACTTTGGGCTATCGTAATTGTGCATTTTGTTTTTTCATACGATGTCGGGATCACGTCAATAAACGTGGTTGAAATTAAAGCTTATATTCGTTGTATTGAAATATTTCTTTCTTTCTGCAACTTTCTTTGCAATAACTCAAGAAAAACATACCCTATCAACACCATATTTTGTACATGCTTAGTTCATGTCACGTTCATTATTTCATAAAATAACAACTACTTGATCAGATGCCATCTTGGTTATGTAAAGTAGGGTCAAAGGTCATAAATGTTTCATCCTGTATCTTGGTGAACACATGTCCTATCTTTCCCATATTTTGCACACGTAAAGACCATGTGACAAGGATCATATCACAAAATAACCACTTTTTGCTCAGATGACATCTTGTCTTTGCAAAGTGGGGTCAAAGGTCATATGTACTTCTTTCGTTATCGTCATTATGACGTGTTATCTCTATGGGAGGGAATTTTTCTAGATGTGAAAATTGACATGATTGTCTTTATCGAGCACTAGCTCACTCACCCTTCGATGAATTTCTCCCAGATTTTAATATGTTGTAGCTGAGACTTTGCGCTATCGTAATGTGTCCTCCGTTTTTTCATACGACGTCAAAAGCACGTCGAAAAACTCGGCTTAAGTAATCAAAGCTTAGCTTCATTAGGTGATCCGAGTATCCTCTCGGATCACCTTCTGTATCTGTACGGATTCTTTGTTGGTTCTTCTTCTTTATTTCTGGACAAAAGTTGTGTATCTACGTACTCAGAAAGTACTCAGAGTATCAACTTCAAACTCATACCATATATGTATCATGTCCCAAAGACGACAAATTTTATAAAATCATAGTGATCAGTCGACCGTGACGTCACTATGACGTCATTATATGAAAACACATTTTCACTCCTATCTCATTAATGGAATGGAATTTTTCAATGAAATTTACGTCACATATAGTTCAAGTCAAGCGCATTCTACTCATATAATCAAAATTCATATTTTCTCTTAAAACGTGCGCGTACGCGCGCGTTGAAATATTTGTATGCTCAAATCGAGCTCAAAATTTTTTTGCACACGTTTCAGACCATTTGGAGCATTTTTTGAAAAATTGAAAAAATCGGACGGACGCGTACGCGCGCGCGCATATACGCACGCACAGCTCATATGCAATAACAATTTCACGTTTTTTCACTTTGATCGGATGTCTGAAATGTCAAGGAATATTTCTACCAAGTTTCAAGTCAATCCCACTCAAAATGACGTCATACGGGTCCGTCAAAGTTGAAATTCCGCGCGCGCGTCAATGGCGATATACAGTGCAACAATGCCAAAAAACTGCCAATTTTAAATCCGATTTTACTCGTCAGGATGGACGGTGACCCCCCATTTTCTTTACATATTCTGAAAGCTGATGAGTTGTACATGTCATTTCATGGGTTGGCAATGCTGGAAAAATGATGAAAAGATATCAAATTTCTTAATAAATCAAAACAAGTCAATTTTCAAAATGACGTCATCAAATTTCAAGTTTACTCGAGCGTATCTCACTTATCCTTAGTCAATTTTCACCCAGATTTCAGTATGCTGTAGCTTATTTAATACTCTATCAGTTATGTAATAACACAATTTTGATTGAATGACAGCATGACCTCATAAAAATGAATTGAAAGTAACCTTGTCGAATTTGACCAGTTTACGTGTTATCTCTATGGGAGTGCAGTTTTTCTGGAAATGAAAATTGACATGACTGTCTTTTTCGAGCACTAGCTCACTTATGCTTCGGTGAATTTCTCCCAGATTTTAATATGTTGTAGCTGGGACTTTGGGCTATCGTAATTGTGCATTTTGTTTTTTCATACGATGTCGGGATCACGTCAATAAACGTGGTTGAAATTAAAGCTTATATTCGTTGTATTGAAATATTTCTTTCTTTCTGCAACTTTCTTTGCAATAACTCAAGAAAAACATACCCTATCAACACCATATTTTGTACATGCTTAGTTCATGTCACGTTCATTATTTCATAAAATAACAACTACTTGATCAGATGCCATCTTGGTTATGTAAAGTAGGGTCAAAGGTCATAAATGTTTCATCCTGTATCTTGGTGAACACATGTCCTATCTTTCCCATATTTTGCACACGTAAAGACCATGTGACAAGGATCATATCACAAAATAACCACTTTTTGCTCAGATGACATCTTGTCTTTGCAAAGTGGGGTCAAAGGTCATATGTACTTCTTTCGTTATCGTCATTATGACGTGTTATCTCTATGGGAGGGAATTTTTCTAGATGTGAAAATTGACATGATTGTCTTTATCGAGCACTAGCTCACTCACCCTTCGATGAATTTCTCCCAGATTTTAATATGTTGTAGCTGAGACTTTGCGCTATCGTAATGTGTCCTCCGTTTTTTCATACGACGTCAAAAGCACGTCGAAAAACTCGGCTTAAGTAATCAAAGCTTAGCTTCATTAGGTGATCCGAGTATCCTCTCGGATCACCTTCTGTATCTGTACGGATTCTTTGTTGGTTCTTCTTCTTTATTTCTGGACAAAAGTTGTGTATCTACGTACTCAGAAAGTACTCAGAGTATCAACTTCAAACTCATACCATATATGTATCATGTCCCAAAGACGACAAATTTTATAAAATCATAGTGATCAGTCGACCGTGACGTCACTATGACGTCATTATATGAAAACACATTTTCACTCCTATCTCATTAATGGAATGGAATTTTTCAATGAAATTTACGTCACATATAGTTCAAGTCAAGCGCATTCTACTCATATAATCAAAATTCATATTTTCTCTTAAAACGTGCGCGTACGCGCGCGTTGAAATATTTGTATGCTCAAATCGAGCTCAAAATTTTTTTGCACACGTTTCAGACCATTTGGAGCATTTTTTGAAAAATTGAAAAAATCGGACGGACGCGTACGCGCGCGCGCATATACGCACGCACAGCTCATATGCAATAACAATTTCACGTTTTTTCACTTTGATCGGATGTCTGAAATGTCAAGGAATATTTCTACCAAGTTTCAAGTCAATCCCACTCAAAATGACGTCATACGGGTCCGTCAAAGTTGAAATTCCGCGCGCGCGTCAATGGCGATATACAGTGCAACAATGCCAAAAAACTGCCAATTTTAAATCCGATTTTACTCGTCAGGATGGACGGTGACCCCCCATTTTCTTTACATATTCTGAAAGCTGATGAGTTGTACATGTCATTTCATGGGTTGGCAATGCTGGAAAAATGATGAAAAGATATCAAATTTCTTAATAAATCAAAACAAGTCAATTTTCAAAATGACGTCATCAAATTTCAAGTTTACTCGAGCGTATCTCACTTATCCTTAGTCAATTTTCACCCAGATTTCAGTATGCTGTAGCTTATTTAATACTCTATCAGTTATGTAATAACACAATTTTGATTGAATGACAGCATGACCTCATAAAAATGAATTGAAAGTAACCTTGTCGAATTTGACCAGTTTACGTGTTATCTCTATGGGAGTGCAGTTTTTCTGGAAATGAAAATTGACATGACTGTCTTTTTCGAGCACTAGCTCACTTATGCTTCGGTGAATTTCTCCCAGATTTTAATATGTTGTAGCTGGGACTTTGGGCTATCGTAATTGTGCATTTTGTTTTTTCATACGATGTCGGGATCACGTCAATAAACGTGGTTGAAATTAAAGCTTATATTCGTTGTATTGAAATATTTCTTTCTTTCTGCAACTTTCTTTGCAATAACTCAAGAAAAACATACCCTATCAACACCATATTTTGTACATGCTTAGTTCATGTCACGTTCATTATTTCATAAAATAACAACTACTTGATCAGATGCCATCTTGGTTATGTAAAGTAGGGTCAAAGGTCATAAATGTTTCATCCTGTATCTTGGTGAACACATGTCCTATCTTTCCCATATTTTGCACACGTAAAGACCATGTGACAAGGATCATATCACAAAATAACCACTTTTTGCTCAGATGACATCTTGTCTTTGCAAAGTGGGGTCAAAGGTCATATGTACTTCTTTCGTTATCGTCATTATGACGTGTTATCTCTATGGGAGGGAATTTTTCTAGATGTGAAAATTGACATGA
The DNA here is from genome assembly GCF_964275005.1 of Diadema setosum. NCBI lineage: Eukaryota > Metazoa > Echinodermata > Echinoidea > Diadematoida > Diadematidae > Diadema > Diadema setosum. Next base: position 39,506 of record NW_027307682.1, on the reverse strand, counting down.
TTGTCTTTATCGAGCACTAGCTCACTCACCCTTCGATGAATTTCTCCCAGATTTTAATATGTTGTAGCTGAGACTTTGCGCTATCGTAATGTGTCCTCCGTTTTTTCATACGACGTCAAAAGCACGTCGAAAAACTCGGCTTAAGTAATCAAAGCTTAGCTTCATTAGGTGATCCGAGTATCCTCTCGGATCACCTTCTGTATCTGTACGGATTCTTTGTTGGTTCTTCTTCTTTATTTCTGGACAAAAGTTGTGTATCTACGTACTCAGAAAGTACTCAGAGTATCAACTTCAAACTCATACCATATATGTATCATGTCCCAAAGACGACAAATTTTATAAAATCATAGTGATCAGTCGACCGTGACGTCACTATGACGTCATTATATGAAAACACATTTTCACTCCTATCTCATTAATGGAATGGAATTTTTCAATGAAATTTACGTCACATATAGTTCAAGTCAAGCGCATTCTACTCATATAATCAAAATTCATATTTTCTCTTAAAACGTGCGCGTACGCGCGCGTTGAAATATTTGTATGCTCAAATCGAGCTCAAAATTTTTTTGCACACGTTTCAGACCATTTGGAGCATTTTTTGAAAAATTGAAAAAATCGGACGGACGCGTACGCGCGCGCGCATATACGCACGCACAGCTCATATGCAATAACAATTTCACGTTTTTTCACTTTGATCGGATGTCTGAAATGTCAAGGAATATTTCTACCAAGTTTCAAGTCAATCCCACTCAAAATGACGTCATACGGGTCCGTCAAAGTTGAAATTCCGCGCGCGCGTCAATGGCGATATACAGTGCAACAATGCCAAAAAACTGCCAATTTTAAATCCGATTTTACTCGTCAGGATGGACGGTGACCCCCCATTTTCTTTACATATTCTGAAAGCTGATGAGTTGTACATGTCATTTCATGGGTTGGCAATGCTGGAAAAATGATGAAAAGATATCAAATTTCTTAATAAATCAAAACAAGTCAATTTTCAAAATGACGTCATCAAATTTCAAGTTTACTCGAGCGTATCTCACTTATCCTTAGTCAATTTTCACCCAGATTTCAGTATGCTGTAGCTTATTTAATACTCTATCAGTTATGTAATAACACAATTTTGATTGAATGACAGCATGACCTCATAAAAATGAATTGAAAGTAACCTTGTCGAATTTGACCAGTTTACGTGTTATCTCTATGGGAGTGCAGTTTTTCTGGAAATGAAAATTGACATGACTGTCTTTTTCGAGCACTAGCTCACTTATGCTTCGGTGAATTTCTCCCAGATTTTAATATGTTGTAGCTGGGACTTTGGGCTATCGTAATTGTGCATTTTGTTTTTTCATACGATGTCGGGATCACGTCAATAAACGTGGTTGAAATTAAAGCTTATATTCGTTGTATTGAAATATTTCTTTCTTTCTGCAACTTTCTTTGCAATAACTCAAGAAAAACATACCCTATCAACACCATATTTTGTACATGCTTAGTTCATGTCACGTTCATTATTTCATAAAATAACAACTACTTGATCAGATGCCATCTTGGTTATGTAAAGTAGGGTCAAAGGTCATAAATGTTTCATCCTGTATCTTGGTGAACACATGTCCTATCTTTCCCATATTTTGCACACGTAAAGACCATGTGACAAGGATCATATCACAAAATAACCACTTTTTGCTCAGATGACATCTTGTCTTTGCAAAGTGGGGTCAAAGGTCATATGTACTTCTTTCGTTATCGTCATTATGACGTGTTATCTCTATGGGAGGGAATTTTTCTAGATGTGAAAATTGACATGATTGTCTTTATCGAGCACTAGCTCACTCACCCTTCGATGAATTTCTCCCAGATTTTAATATGTTGTAGCTGAGACTTTGCGCTATCGTAATGTGTCCTCCGTTTTTTCATACGACGTCAAAAGCACGTCGAAAAACTCGGCTTAAGTAATCAAAGCTTAGCTTCATTAGGTGATCCGAGTATCCTCTCGGATCACCTTCTGTATCTGTACGGATTCTTTGTTGGTTCTTCTTCTTTATTTCTGGACAAAAGTTGTGTATCTACGTACTCAGAAAGTACTCAGAGTATCAACTTCAAACTCATACCATATATGTATCATGTCCCAAAGACGACAAATTTTATAAAATCATAGTGATCAGTCGACCGTGACGTCACTATGACGTCATTATATGAAAACACATTTTCACTCCTATCTCATTAATGGAATGGAATTTTTCAATGAAATTTACGTCACATATAGTTCAAGTCAAGCGCATTCTACTCATATAATCAAAATTCATATTTTCTCTTAAAACGTGCGCGTACGCGCGCGTTGAAATATTTGTATGCTCAAATCGAGCTCAAAATTTTTTTGCACACGTTTCAGACCATTTGGAGCATTTTTTGAAAAATTGAAAAAATCGGACGGACGCGTACGCGCGCGCGCATATACGCACGCACAGCTCATATGCAATAACAATTTCACGTTTTTTCACTTTGATCGGATGTCTGAAATGTCAAGGAATATTTCTACCAAGTTTCAAGTCAATCCCACTCAAAATGACGTCATACGGGTCCGTCAAAGTTGAAATTCCGCGCGCGCGTCAATGGCGATATACAGTGCAACAATGCCAAAAAACTGCCAATTTTAAATCCGATTTTACTCGTCAGGATGGACGGTGACCCCCCATTTTCTTTACATATTCTGAAAGCTGATGAGTTGTACATGTCATTTCATGGGTTGGCAATGCTGGAAAAATGATGAAAAGATATCAAATTTCTTAATAAATCAAAACAAGTCAATTTTCAAAATGACGTCATCAAATTTCAAGTTTACTCGAGCGTATCTCACTTATCCTTAGTCAATTTTCACCCAGATTTCAGTATGCTGTAGCTTATTTAATACTCTATCAGTTATGTAATAACACAATTTTGATTGAATGACAGCATGACCTCATAAAAATGAATTGAAAGTAACCTTGTCGAATTTGACCAGTTTACGTGTTATCTCTATGGGAGTGCAGTTTTTCTGGAAATGAAAATTGACATGACTGTCTTTTTCGAGCACTAGCTCACTTATGCTTCGGTGAATTTCTCCCAGATTTTAATATGTTGTAGCTGGGACTTTGGGCTATCGTAATTGTGCATTTTGTTTTTTCATACGATGTCGGGATCACGTCAATAAACGTGGTTGAAATTAAAGCTTATATTCGTTGTATTGAAATATTTCTTTCTTTCTGCAACTTTCTTTGCAATAACTCAAGAAAAACATACCCTATCAACACCATATTTTGTACATGCTTAGTTCATGTCACGTTCATTATTTCATAAAATAACAACTACTTGATCAGATGCCATCTTGGTTATGTAAAGTAGGGTCAAAGGTCATAAATGTTTCATCCTGTATCTTGGTGAACACATGTCCTATCTTTCCCATATTTTGCACACGTAAAGACCATGTGACAAGGATCATATCACAAAATAACCACTTTTTGCTCAGATGACATCTTGTCTTTGCAAAGTGGGGTCAAAGGTCATATGTACTTCTTTCGTTATCGTCATTATGACGTGTTATCTCTATGGGAGGGAATTTTTCTAGATGTGAAAATTGACATGATTGTCTTTATCGAGCACTAGCTCACTCACCCTTCGATGAATTTCTCCCAGATTTTAATATGTTGTAGCTGAGACTTTGCGCTATCGTAATGTGTCCTCCGTTTTTTCATACGACGTCAAAAGCACGTCGAAAAACTCGGCTTAAGTAATCAAAGCTTAGCTTCATTAGGTGATCCGAGTATCCTCTCGGATCACCTTCTGTATCTGTACGGATTCTTTGTTGGTTCTTCTTCTTTATTTCTGGACAAAAGTTGTGTATCTACGTACTCAGAAAGTACTCAGAGTATCAACTTCAAACTCATACCATATATGTATCATGTCCCAAAGACGACAAATTTTATAAAATCATAGTGATCAGTCGACCGTGACGTCACTATGACGTCATTATATGAAAACACATTTTCACTCCTATCTCATTAATGGAATGGAATTTTTCAATGAAATTTACGTCACATATAGTTCAAGTCAAGCGCATTCTACTCATATAATCAAAATTCATATTTTCTCTTAAAACGTGCGCGTACGCGCGCGTTGAAATATTTGTATGCTCAAATCGAGCTCAAAATTTTTTTGCACACGTTTCAGACCATTTGGAGCATTTTTTGAAAAATTGAAAAAATCGGACGGACGCGTACGCGCGCGCGCATATACGCACGCACAGCTCATATGCAATAACAATTTCACGTTTTTTCACTTTGATCGGATGTCTGAAATGTCAAGGAATATTTCTACCAAGTTTCAAGTCAATCCCACTCAAAATGACGTCATACGGGTCCGTCAAAGTTGAAATTCCGCGCGCGCGTCAATGGCGATATACAGTGCAACAATGCCAAAAAACTGCCAATTTTAAATCCGATTTTACTCGTCAGGATGGACGGTGACCCCCCATTTTCTTTACATATTCTGAAAGCTGATGAGTTGTACATGTCATTTCATGGGTTGGCAATGCTGGAAAAATGATGAAAAGATATCAAATTTCTTAATAAATCAAAACAAGTCAATTTTCAAAATGACGTCATCAAATTTCAAGTTTACTCGAGCGTATCTCACTTATCCTTAGTCAATTTTCACCCAGATTTCAGTATGCTGTAGCTTATTTAATACTCTATCAGTTTTAATCAATCCAAAATTTCGCTGGATGAAGTCTTCACCTCGTAAAAATAGATTGAAGGTAACCTCGTCAAATTTGATCCATTTGCGAGTTATCTCTATAGGAGTGCAGTTTTTCTTGAAATGAAAATCAACATGACTGTCTTTATCGAGCACTATCTAACTTATCCTACGGTGAATTTCTCCCAGATTTTAATGTGTTAGCTGAGACTTTGCGCTATCGGTAATGTGTCCTCCGTTTTTTTTTTTCATACGACGTCGAAATCACGTCGAAAAACTTCGCTTAAATTAAAGCTTAGCTTCGATGTATTTACATATTTCTTTCTTTTTGCACATTTCTTTGCAATAACACATGAAAGACATTCCCTAGTACCCCCATATTTTGAACGTGTTTAGTTCATGTGACGTACATTATTTTATAAGGTCACAACTACTTGATCGAACACCATCTTGGGTAGGTAAATTAGGGTCAAAGGTCATAAATTTATCATCCTGTATCTTGGTGAATACATGTCCTATCTTTCCAATATTTCGCACACACAAAGACCACGTTACCAAGATCATTTCACAAAATAACCAGTTTTTTCTTAGATGCCATTTTAGCTGTGCAAAGTGGGGAAGGTCATATGTACTTCTTTCGTTATCGTCATTATGACGTGTTATCTCTATGGGAGGGAATTTTTCTAGATGTGAAAATTGACATGATTGTCTTTATCGAGCACTAGCTCACTCACCCTTCGATGAATTTCTCCCAGATTTTAATATGTTGTAGCTGAGACTTTGCGCTATCGTAATGTGTCCTCCGTTTTTTCATACGACGTCAAAAGCACGTCGAAAAACTCGGCTTAAGTAATCAAAGCTTAGCTTCATTAGGTGATCCGAGTATCCTCTCGGATCACCTTCTGTATCTGTACGGATTCTTTGTTGGTTCTTCTTCTTTATTTCTGGACAAAAGTTGTGTATCTACGTACTCAGAAAGTACTCAGAGTATCAACTTCAAACTCATACCATATATGTATCATGTCCCAACGACGACAAATTTTATAAAATCATAGTGATCAGTCGACCGTGACGTCACTATGACGTCATTATATGAAAACACATTTTCACTCCTATCTCATTAATGGAATGGAATTTTTCAATGAAATTTACGTCACATATAGTTCAAGTCAAGCGCATTCTACTCATATAATCAAAATTCATATTTTCTCTTAAAACGTGCGCGTACGCGCGCGTTGAAATATTTGTATGCTCAAATCGAGCTCAAAATTTTTTTGCACACGTTTCAGACCATTTGGAGCATTTTTTGAAAAATTGAAAAAATCGGACGGACGCGTACGCGCGCGCGCATATACGCACGCACAGCTCATATGCAATAACAATTTCACGTTTTTTCACTTTGATCGGATGTCTGAAATGTCAAGGAATATTTCTACCAAGTTTCAAGTCAATCCCACTCAAAATGACGTCATACGGGTCCGTCAAAGTTGAAATTCCGCGCGCGCGTCAATGGCGATATACAGTGCAACAATGCCAAAAAACTGCCAATTTTAAATCCGATTTTACTCGTCAGGATGGACGGTGACCCCCCATTTTCTTTACATATTCTGAAAGCTGATGAGTTGTACATGTCATTTCATGGGTTGGCAATGCTGGAAAAATGATGAAAAGATATCAAATTTCTTAATAAATCAAAACAAGTCAATTTTCAAAATGACGTCATCAAATTTCAAGTTTACTCGAGCGTATCTCACTTATCCTTAGTCAATTTTCACCCAGATTTCAGTATGCTGTAGCTTATTTAATACTCTATCAGTTATGTAATAACACAATTTTGATTGAATGACAGCATGACCTCATAAAAATGAATTGAAAGTAACCTTGTCGAATTTGACCAGTTTACGTGTTATCTCTATGGGAGTGCAGTTTTTCTGGAAATGAAAATTGACATGACTGTCTTTTTCGAGCACTAGCTCACTTATGCTTCGGTGAATTTCTCCCAGATTTTAATATGTTGTAGCTGGGACTTTGGGCTATCGTAATTGTGCATTTTGTTTTTTCATACGATGTCGGGATCACGTCAATAAACGTGGTTGAAATTAAAGCTTATATTCGTTGTATTGAAATATTTCTTTCTTTCTGCAACTTTCTTTGCAATAACTCAAGAAAAACATACCCTATCAACACCATATTTTGTACATGCTTAGTTCATGTCACGTTCATTATTTCATAAAATAACAACTACTTGATCAGATGCCATCTTGGTTATGTAAAGTAGGGTCAAAGGTCATAAATGTTTCATCCTGTATCTTGGTGAACACATGTCCTATCTTTCCCATATTTTGCACACGTAAAGACCATGTGACAAGGATCATATCACAAAATAACCACTTTTTGCTCAGATGACATCTTGTCTTTGCAAAGTGGGGTCAAAGGTCATATGTACTTCTTTCGTTATCGTCATTATGACGTGTTATCTCTATGGGAGGGAATTTTTCTAGATGTGAAAATTGACATGATTGTCTTTATCGAGCACTAGCTCACTCACCCTTCGATGAATTTCTCCCAGATTTTAATATGTTGTAGCTGAGACTTTGCGCTATCGTAATGTGTCCTCCGTTTTTTCATACGACGTCAAAAGCACGTCGAAAAACTCGGCTTAAGTAATCAAAGCTTAGCTTCATTAGGTGATCCGAGTATCCTCTCGGATCACCTTCTGTATCTGTACGGATTCTTTGTTGGTTCTTCTTCTTTATTTCTGGACAAAAGTTGTGTATCTACGTACTCAGAAAGTACTCAGAGTATCAACTTCAAACTCATACCATATATGTATCATGTCCCAAAGACGACAAATTTTATAAAATCATAGTGATCAGTCGACCGTGACGTCACTATGACGTCATTATATGAAAACACATTTTCACTCCTATCTCATTAATGGAATGGAATTTTTCAATGAAATTTACGTCACATATAGTTCAAGTCAAGCGCATTCTACTCATATAATCAAAATTCATATTTTCTCTTAAAACGTGCGCGTACGCGCGCGTTGAAATATTTGTATGCTCAAATCGAGCTCAAAATTTTTTTGCACACGTTTCAGACCATTTGGAGCATTTTTTGAAAAATTGAAAAAATCGGACGGACGCGTACGCGCGCGCGCATATACGCACGCACAGCTCATATGCAATAACAATTTCACGTTTTTTCACTTTGATCGGATGTCTGAAATGTCAAGGAATATTTCTACCAAGTTTCAAGTCAATCCCACTCAAAATGACGTCATACGGGTCCGTCAAAGTTGAAATTCCGCGCGCGCGTCAATGGCGATATACAGTGCAACAATGCCAAAAAACTGCCAATTTTAAATCCGATTTTACTCGTCAGGATGGACGGTGACCCCCCATTTTCTTTACATATTCTGAAAGCTGATGAGTTGTACATGTCATTTCATGGGTTGGCAATGCTGGAAAAATGATGAAAAGATATCAAATTTCTTAATAAATCAAAACAAGTCAATTTTCAAAATGACGTCATCAAATTTCAAGTTTACTCGAGCGTATCTCACTTATCCTTAGTCAATTTTCACCCAGATTTCAGTATGCTGTAGCTTATTTAATACTCTATCAGTTATGTAATAACACAATTTTGATTGAATGACAGCATGACCTCATAAAAATGAATTGAAAGTAACCTTGTCGAATTTGACCAGTTTACGTGTTATCTCTATGGGAGTGCAGTTTTTCTGGAAATGAAAATTGACATGACTGTCTTTTTCGAGCACTAGCTCACTTATGCTTCGGTGAATTTCTCCCAGATTTTAATATGTTGTAGCTGGGACTTTGGGCTATCGTAATTGTGCATTTTGTTTTTTCATACGATGTCGGGATCACGTCAATAAACGTGGTTGAAATTAAAGCTTATATTCGTTGTATTGAAATATTTCTTTCTTTCTGCAACTTTCTTTGCAATAACTCAAGAAAAACATACCCTATCAACACCATATTTTGTACATGCTTAGTTCATGTCACGTTCATTATTTCATAAAATAACAACTACTTGATCAGATGCCATCTTGGTTATGTAAAGTAGGGTCAAAGGTCATAAATGTTTCATCCTGTATCTTGGTGAACACATGTCCTATCTTTCCCATATTTTGCACACGTAAAGACCATGTGACAAGGATCATATCACAAAATAACCACTTTTTGCTCAGATGACATCTTGTCTTTGCAAAGTGGGGTCAAAGGTCATATGTACTTCTTTCGTTATCGTCATTATGACGTGTTATCTCTATGGGAGGGAATTTTTCTAGATGTGAAAATTGACATGATTGTCTTTATCGAGCACTAGCTCACTCACCCTTCGATGAATTTCTCCCAGATTTTAATATGTTGTAGCTGAGACTTTGCGCTATCGTAATGTGTCCTCCGTTTTTTCATACGACGTCAAAAGCACGTCGAAAAACTCGGCTTAAGTAATCAAAGCTTAGCTTCATTAGGTGATCCGAGTATCCTCTCGGATCACCTTCTGTATCTGTACGGATTCTTTGTTGGTTCTTCTTCTTTATTTCTGGACAAAAGTTGTGTATCTACGTACTCAGAAAGTACTCAGAGTATCAACTTCAAACTCATACCATATATGTATCATGTCCCAAAGACGACAAATTTTATAAAATCATAGTGATCAGTCGACCGTGACGTCACTATGACGTCATTATATGAAAACACATTTTCACTCCTATCTCATTAATGGAATGGAATTTTTCAATGAAATTTACGTCACATATAGTTCAAGTCAAGCGCATTCTACTCATATAATCAAAATTCATATTTTCTCTTAAAACGTGCGCGTACGCGCGCGTTGAAATATTTGTATGCTCAAATCGAGCTCAAAATTTTTTTGCACACGTTTCAGACCATTTGGAGCATTTTTTGAAAAATTGAAAAAATCGGACGGACGCGTACGCGCGCGCGCATATACGCACGCACAGCTCATATGCAATAACAATTTCACGTTTTTTCACTTTGATCGGATGTCTGAAATGTCAAGGAATATTTCTACCAAGTTTCAAGTCAATCCCACTCAAAATGACGTCATACGGGTCCGTCAAAGTTGAAATTCCGCGCGCGCGTCAATGGCGATATACAGTGCAACAATGCCAAAAAACTGCCAATTTTAAATCCGATTTTACTCGTCAGGATGGACGGTGACCCCCCATTTTCTTTACATATTCTGAAAGCTGATGAGTTGTACATGTCATTTCATGGGTTGGCAATGCTGGAAAAATGATGAAAAGATATCAAATTTCTTAATAAATCAAAACAAGTCAATTTTCAAAATGACGTCATCAAATTTCAAGTTTACTCGAGCGTATCTCACTTATCCTTAGTCAATTTTCACCCAGATTTCAGTATGCTGTAGCTTATTTAATACTCTATCAGTTATGTAATAACACAATTTTGATTGAATGACAGCATGACCTCATAAAAATGAATTGAAAGTAACCTTGTCGAATTTGACCAGTTTACGTGTTATCTCTATGGGAGTGCAGTTTTTCTGGAAATGAAAATTGACATGACTGTCTTTTTCGAGCACTAGCTCACTTATGCTTCGGTGAATTTCTCCCAGATTTTAATATGTTGTAGCTGGGACTTTGGGCTATCGTAATTGTGCATTTTGTTTTTTCATACGATGTCGGGATCACGTCAATAAACGTGGTTGAAATTAAAGCTTATATTCGTTGTATTGAAATATTTCTTTCTTTCTGCAACTTTCTTTGCAATAACTCAAGAAAAACATACCCTATCAACACCATATTTTGTACATGCTTAGTTCATGTCACGTTCATTATTTCATAAAATAACAACTACTTGATCAGATGCCATCTTGGTTATGTAAAGTAGGGTCAAAGGTCATAAATGTTTCATCCTGTATCTTGGTGAACACATGTCCTATCTTTCCCATATTTTGCACACGTAAAGACCATGTGACAAGGATCATATCACAAAATAACCACTTTTTGCTCAGATGACATCTTGTCTTTGCAAAGTGGGGTCAAAGGTCATATGTACTTCTTTCGTTATCGTCATTATGACGTGTTATCTCTATGGGAGGGAATTTTTCTAGATGTGAAAATTGACATGATTGTCTTTATCGAGCACTAGCTCACTCACCCTTCGATGAATTTCTCCCAGATTTTAATATGTTGTAGCTGAGACTTTGCGCTATCGTAATGTGTCCTCCGTTTTTTCATACGACGTCAAAAGCACGTCGAAAAACTCGGCTTAAGTAATCAAAGCTTAGCTTCATTAGGTGATCCGAGTATCCTCTCGGATCACCTTCTGTATCTGTACGGATTCTTTGTTGGTTCTTCTTCTTTATTTCTGGACAAAAGTTGTGTATCTACGTACTCAGAAAGTACTCAGAGTATCAACTTCAAACTCATACCATATATGTATCATGTCCCAAAGACGACAAATTTTATAAAATCATAGTGATCAGTCGACCGTGACGTCACTATGACGTCATTATATGAAAACACATTTTCACTCCTATCTCATTAATGGAATGGAATTTTTCAATGAAATTTACGTCACATATAGTTCAAGTCAAGCGCATTCTACTCATATAATCAAAATTCATATTTTCTCTTAAAACGTGCGCGTACGCGCGCGTTGAAATATTTGTATGCTCAAATCGAGCTCAAAATTTTTTTGCACACGTTTCAGACCATTTGGAGCATTTTTTGAAAAATTGAAAAAATCGGACGGACGCGTACGCGCGCGCGCATATACGCACGCACAGCTCATATGCAATAACAATTTCACGTTTTTTCACTTTGATCGGATGTCTGAAATGTCAAGGAATATTTCTACCAAGTTTCAAGTCAATCCCACTCAAAATGACGTCATACGGGTCCGTCAAAGTTGAAATTCCGCGCGCGCGTCAATGGCGATATACAGTGCAACAATGCCAAAAAACTGCCAATTTTAAATCCGATTTTACTCGTCAGGATGGACGGTGACCCCCCATTTTCTTTACATATTCTGAAAGCTGATGAGTTGTACATGTCATTTCATGGGTTGGCAATGCTGGAAAAATGATGAAAAGATATCAAATTTCTTAATAAATCAAAACAAGTCAATTTTCAAAATGACGTCATCAAATTTCAAGTTTACTCGAGCGTATCTCACTTATCCTTAGTCAATTTTCACCCAGATTTCAGTATGCTGTAGCTTATTTAATACTCTATCAGTTATGTAATAACACAATTTTGATTGAATGACAGCATGACCTCATAAAAATGAATTGAAAGTAACCTTGTCGAATTTGACCAGTTTACGTGTTATCTCTATGGGAGTGCAGTTTTTCTGGAAATGAAAATTGACATGACTGTCTTTTTCGAGCACTAGCTCACTTATGCTTCGGTGAATTTCTCCCAGATTTTAATATGTTGTAGCTGGGACTTTGGGCTATCGTAATTGTGCATTTTGTTTTTTCATACGATGTCGGGATCACGTCAATAAACGTGGTTGAAATTAAAGCTTATATTCGTTGTATTGAAATATTTCTTTCTTTCTGCAACTTTCTTTGCAATAACTCAAGAAAAACATACCCTATCAACACCATATTTTGTACATGCTTAGTTCATGTCACGTTCATTATTTCATAAAATAACAACTACTTGATCAGATGCCATCTTGGTTATGTAAAGTAGGGTCAAAGGTCATAAATGTTTCATCCTGTATCTTGGTGAACACATGTCCTATCTTTCCCATATTTTGCACACGTAAAGACCATGTGACAAGGATCATATCACAAAATAACCACTTTTTGCTCAGATGACATCTTGTCTTTGCAAAGTGGGGTCAAAGGTCATATGTACTTCTTTCGTTATCGTCATTATGACGTGTTATCTCTATGGGAGGGAATTTTTCTAGATGTGAAAATTGACATGATTGTCTTTATCGAGCACTAGCTCACTCACCCTTCGATGAATTTCTCCCAGATTTTAATATGTTGTAGCTGAGACTTTGCGCTATCGTAATGTGTCCTCCGTTTTTTCATACGACGTCAAAAGCACGTCGAAAAACTCGGCTTAAGTAATCAAAGCTTAGCTTCATTAGGTGATCCGAGTATCCTCTCGGATCACCTTCTGTATCTGTACGGATTCTTTGTTGGTTCTTCTTCTTTATTTCTGGACAAAAGTTGTGTATCTACGTACTCAGAAAGTACTCAGAGTATCAACTTCAAACTCATACCATATATGTATCATGTCCCAAAGACGACAAATTTTATAAAATCATAGTGATCAGTCGACCGTGACGTCACTATGACGTCATTATATGAAAACACATTTTCACTCCTATCTCATTAATGGAATGGAATTTTTCAATGAAATTTACGTCACATATAGTTCAAGTCAAGCGCATTCTACTCATATAATCAAAATTCATATTTTCTCTTAAAACGTGCGCGTACGCGCGCGTTGAAATATTTGTATGCTCAAATCGAGCTCAAAATTTTTTTGCACACGTTTCAGACCATTTGGAGCATTTTTTGAAAAATTGAAAAAATCGGACGGACGCGTACGCGCGCGCGCATATACGCACGCACAGCTCATATGCAATAACAATTTCACGTTTTTTCACTTTGATCGGATGTCTGAAATGTCAAGGAATATTTCTACCAAGTTTCAAGTCAATCCCACTCAAAATGACGTCATACGGGTCCGTCAAAGTTGAAATTCCGCGCGCGCGTCAATGGCGATATACAGTGCAACAATGCCAAAAAACTGCCAATTTTAAATCCGATTTTACTCGTCAGGATGGACGGTGACCCCCCATTTTCTTTACATATTCTGAAAGCTGATGAGTTGTACATGTCATTTCATGGGTTGGCAATGCTGGAAAAATGATGAAAAGATATCAAATTTCTTAATAAATCAAAACAAGTCAATTTTCAAAATGACGTCATCAAATTTCAAGTTTACTCGAGCGTATCTCACTTATCCTTAGTCAATTTTCACCCAGATTTCAGTATGCTGTAGCTTATTTAATACTCTATCAGTTATGTAATAACACAATTTTGATTGAATGACAGCATGACCTCATAAAAATGAATTGAAAGTAACCTTGTCGAATTTGACCAGTTTACGTGTTATCTCTATGGGAGTGCAGTTTTTCTGGAAATGAAAATTGACATGACTGTCTTTTTCGAGCACTAGCTCACTTATGCTTCGGTGAATTTCTCCCAGATTTTAATATGTTGTAGCTGGGACTTTGGGCTATCGTAATTGTGCATTTTGTTTTTTCATACGATGTCGGGATCACGTCAATAAACGTGGTTGAAATTAAAGCTTATATTCGTTGTATTGAAATATTTCTTTCTTTCTGCAACTTTCTTTGCAATAACTCAAGAAAAACATACCCTATCAACACCATATTTTGTACATGCTTAGTTCATGTCACGTTCATTATTTCATAAAATAACAACTACTTGATCAGATGCCATCTTGGTTATGTAAAGTAGGGTCAAAGGTCATAAATGTTTCATCCTGTATCTTGGTGAACACATGTCCTATCTTTCCCATATTTTGCACACGTAAAGACCATGTGACAAGGATCATATCACAAAATAACCACTTTTTGCTCAGATGACATCTTGTCTTTGCAAAGTGGGGTCAAAGGTCATATGTACTTCTTTCGTTATCGTCATTATGACGTGTTATCTCTATGGGAGGGAATTTTTCTAGATGTGAAAATTGACATGATTGTCTTTATCGAGCACTAGCTCACTCACCCTTCGATGAATTTCTCCCAGATTTTAATATGTTGTAGCTGAGACTTTGCGCTATCGTAATGTGTCCTCCGTTTTTTCATACGACGTCAAAAGCACGTCGAAAAACTCGGCTTAAGTAATCAAAGCTTAGCTTCATTAGGTGATCCGAGTATCCTCTCGGATCACCTTCTGTATCTGTACGGATTCTTTGTTGGTTCTTCTTCTTTATTTCTGGACAAAAGTTGTGTATCTACGTACTCAGAAAGTACTCAGAGTATCAACTTCAAACTCATACCATATATGTATCATGTCCCAAAGACGACAAATTTTATAAAATCATAGTGATCAGTCGACCGTGACGTCACTATGACGTCATTATATGAAAACACATTTTCACTCCTATCTCATTAATGGAATGGAATTTTTCAATGAAATTTACGTCACATATAGTTCAAGTCAAGCGCATTCTACTCATATAATCAAAATTCATATTTTCTCTTAAAACGTGCGCGTACGCGCGCGTTGAAATATTTGTATGCTCAAATCGAGCTCAAAATTTTTTTGCACACGTTTCAGACCATTTGGAGCATTTTTTGAAAAATTGAAAAAATCGGACGGACGCGTACGCGCGCGCGCATATACGCACGCACAGCTCATATGCAATAACAATTTCACGTTTTTTCACTTTGATCGGATGTCTGAAATGTCAAGGAATATTTCTACCAAGTTTCAAGTCAATCCCACTCAAAATGACGTCATACGGGTCCGTCAAAGTTGAAATTCCGCGCGCGCGTCAATGGCGATATACAGTGCAACAATGCCAAAAAACTGCCAATTTTAAATCCGATTTTACTCGTCAGGATGGACGGTGACCCCCCATTTTCTTTACATATTCTGAAAGCTGATGAGTTGTACATGTCATTTCATGGGTTGGCAATGCTGGAAAAATGATGAAAAGATATCAAATTTCTTAATAAATCAAAACAAGTCAATTTTCAAAATGACGTCATCAAATTTCAAGTTTACTCGAGCGTATCTCACTTATCCTTAGTCAATTTTCACCCAGATTTCAGTATGCTGTAGCTTATTTAATATTCTATCAGTTATGTAATAACACAATTTTGATTGAATGACAGCATGACCTCATAAAAATGAATTGAAAGTAACCTTGTCGAATTTGACCAGTTTACGTGTTATCTCTATGGGAGTGCAGTTTTTCTGGAAATGAAAATTGACATGACTGTCTTTTTCGAGCACTAGCTCACTTATGCTTCGGTGAATTTCTCCCAGATTTTAATATGTTGTAGCTGGGACTTTGGGCTATCGTAATTGTGCATTTTGTTTTTTCATACGATGTCGGGATCACGTCAATAAACGTGGTTGAAATTAAAGCTTATATTCGTTGTATTGAAATATTTCTTTCTTTCTGCAACTTTCTTTGCAATAACTCAAGAAAAACATACCCTATCAACACCATATTTTGTACATGCTTAGTTCATGTCACGTTCATTATTTCATAAAATAACAACTACTTGATCAGATGCCATCTTGGTTATGTAAAGTAGGGTCAAAGGTCATAAATGTTTCATCCTGTATCTTGGTGAACACATGTCCTATCTTTCCCATATTTTGCACACGTAAAGACCATGTGACAAGGATCATATCACAAAATAACCACTTTTTGCTCAGATGACATCTTGTCTTTGCAAAGTGGGGTCAAAGGTCATATGTACTTCTTTCGTTATCGTCATTATGACGTGTTATCTCTATGGGAGGGAATTTTTCTAGATGTGAAAATTGACATGATTGTCTTTATCGAGCACTAGCTCACTCACCCTTCGATGAATTTCTCCCAGATTTTAATATGTTGTAGCTGAGACTTTGCGCTATCGTAATGTGTCCTCCGTTTTTTCATACGACGTCAAAAGCACGTCGAAAAACTCGGCTTAAGTAATCAAAGCTTAGCTTCATTAGGTGATCCGAGTATCCTCTCGGATCACCTTCTGTATCTGTACGGATTCTTTGTTGGTTCTTCTTCTTTATTTCTGGACAAAAGTTGTGTATCTACGTACTCAGAAAGTACTCAGAGTATCAACTTCAAACTCATACCATATATGTATCATGTCCCAAAGACGACAAATTTTATAAAATCATAGTGATCAGTCGACCGTGACGTCACTATGACGTCATTATATGAAAACACATTTTCACTCCTATCTCATTAATGGAATGGAATTTTTCAATGAAATTTACGTCACATATAGTTCAAGTCAAGCGCATTCTACTCATATAATCAAAATTCATATTTTCTCTTAAAACGTGCGCGTACGCGCGCGTTGAAATATTTGTATGCTCAAATCGAGCTCAAAATTTTTTTGCACACGTTTCAGACCATTTGGAGCATTTTTTGAAAAATTGAAAAAATCGGACGGACGCGTACGCGCGCGCGCATATACGCACGCACAGCTCATATGCAATAACAATTTCACGTTTTTTCACTTTGATCGGATGTCTGAAATGTCAAGGAATATTTCTACCAAGTTTCAAGTCAATCCCACTCAAAATGACGTCATACGGGTCCGTCAAAGTTGAAATTCCGCGCGCGCGTCAATGGCGATATACAGTGCAACAATGCCAAAAAACTGCCAATTTTAAATCCGATTTTACTCGTCAGGATGGACGGTGACCCCCCATTTTCTTTACATATTCTGAAAGCTGATGAGTTGTACATGTCATTTCATGGGTTGGCAATGCTGGAAAAATGATGAAAAGATATCAAATTTCTTAATAAATCAAAACAAGTCAATTTTCAAAATGACGTCATCAAATTTCAAGTTTACTCGAGCGTATCTCACTTATCCTTAGTCAATTTTCACCCAGATTTCAGTATGCTGTAGCTTATTTAATACTCTATCAGTTATGTAATAACACAATTTTGATTGAATGACAGCATGACCTCATAAAAATGAATTGAAAGTAACCTTGTCGAATTTGACCAGTTTACGTGTTATCTCTATGGGAGTGCAGTTTTTCTGGAAATGAAAATTGACATGACTGTCTTTTTCGAGCACTAGCTCACTTATGCTTCGGTGAATTTCTCCCAGATTTTAATATGTTGTAGCTGGGACTTTGGGCTATCGTAATTGTGCATTTTGTTTTTTCATACGATGTCGGGATCACGTCAATAAACGTGGTTGAAATTAAAGCTTATATTCGTTGTATTGAAATATTTCTTTCTTTCTGCAACTTTCTTTGCAATAACTCAAGAAAAACATACCCTATCAACACCATATTTTGTACATGCTTAGTTCATGTCACGTTCATTATTTCATAAAATAACAACTACTTGATCAGATGCCATCTTGGTTATGTAAAGTAGGGTCAAAGGTCATAAATGTTTCATCCTGTATCTTGGTGAACACATGTCCTATCTTTCCCATATTTTGCACACGTAAAGACCATGTGACAAGGATCATATCACAAAATAACCACTTTTTGCTCAGATGACATCTTGTCTTTGCAAAGTGGGGTCAAAGGTCATATGTACTTCTTTCGTTATCGTCATTATGACGTGTTATCTCTATGGGAGGGAATTTTTCTAGATGTGAAAATTGACATGATTGTCTTTATCGAGCACTAGCTCACTCACCCTTCGATGAATTTCTCCCAGATTTTAATATGTTGTAGCTGAGACTTTGCGCTATCGTAATGTGTCCTCCGTTTTTTCATACGACGTCAAAAGCACGTCGAAAAACTCGGCTTAAGTAATCAAAGCTTAGCTTCATTAGGTGATCCGAGTATCCTCTCGGATCACCTTCTGTATCTGTACGGATTCTTTGTTGGTTCTTCTTCTTTATTTCTGGACAAAAGTTGTGTATCTACGTACTCAGAAAGTACTCAGAGTATCAACTTCAAACTCATACCATATATGTATCATGTCCCAAAGACGACAAATTTTATAAAATCATAGTGATCAGTCGACCGTGACGTCACTATGACGTCATTATATGAAAACACATTTTCACTCCTATCTCATTAATGGAATGGAATTTTTCAATGAAATTTACGTCACATATAGTTCAAGTCAAGCGCATTCTACTCATATAATCAAAATTCATATTTTCTCTTAAAACGTGCGCGTACGCGCGCGTTGAAATATTTGTATGCTCAAATCGAGCTCAAAATTTTTTTGCACACGTTTCAGACCATTTGGAGCATTTTTTGAAAAATTGAAAAAATCGGACGGACGCGTACGCGCGCGCGCATATACGCACGCACAGCTCATATGCAATAACAATTTCACGTTTTTTCACTTTGATCGGATGTCTGAAATGTCAAGGAATATTTCTACCAAGTTTCAAGTCAATCCCACTCAAAATGACGTCATACGGGTCCGTCAAAGTTGAAATTCCGCGCGCGCGTCAATGGCGATATACAGTGCAACAATGCCAAAAAACTGCCAATTTTAAATCCGATTTTACTCGTCAGGATGGACGGTGACCCCCCATTTTCTTTACATATTCTGAAAGCTGATGAGTTGTACATGTCATTTCATGGGTTGGCAATGCTGGAAAAATGATGAAAAGATATCAAATTTCTTAATAAATCAAAACAAGTCAATTTTCAAAATGACGTCATCAAATTTCAAGTTTACTCGAGCGTATCTCACTTATCCTTAGTCAATTTTCACCCAGATTTCAGTATGCTGTAGCTTATTTAATACTCTATCAGTTATGTAATAACACAATTTTGATTGAATGACAGCATGACCTCATAAAAATGAATTGAAAGTAACCTTGTCGAATTTGACCAGTTTACGTGTTATCTCTATGGGAGTGCAGTTTTTCTGGAAATGAAAATTGACATGACTGTCTTTTTCGAGCACTAGCTCACTTATGCTTCGGTGAATTTCTCCCAGATTTTAATATGTTGTAGCTGGGACTTTGGGCTATCGTAATTGTGCATTTTGTTTTTTCATACGATGTCGGGATCACGTCAATAAACGTGGTTGAAATTAAAGCTTATATTCGTTGTATTGAAATATTTCTTTCTTTCTGCAACTTTCTTTGCAATAACTCAAGAAAAACATACCCTATCAACACCATATTTTGTACATGCTTAGTTCATGTCACGTTCATTATTTCATAAAATAACAACTACTTGATCAGATGCCATCTTGGTTATGTAAAGTAGGGTCAAAGGTCATAAATGTTTCATCCTGTATCTTGGTGAACACATGTCCTATCTTTCCCATATTTTGCACACGTAAAGACCATGTGACAAGGATCATATCACAAAATAACCACTTTTTGCTCAGATGACATCTTGTCTTTGCAAAGTGGGGTCAAAGGTCATATGTACTTCTTTCGTTATCGTCATTATGACGTGTTATCTCTATGGGAGGGAATTTTTCTAGATGTGAAAATTGACATGATTGTCTTTATCGAGCACTAGCTCACTCACCCTTCGATGAATTTCTCCCAGATTTTAATATGTTGTAGCTGAGACTTTGCGCTATCGTAATGTGTCCTCCGTTTTTTCATACGACGTCAAAAGCACGTCGAAAAACTCGGCTTAAGTAATCAAAGCTTAGCTTCATTAGGTGATCCGAGTATCCTCTCGGATCACCTTCTGTATCTGTACGGATTCTTTGTTGGTTCTTCTTCTTTATTTCTGGACAAAAGTTGTGTATCTACGTACTCAGAAAGTACTCAGAGTATCAACTTCAAACTCATACCATATATGTATCATGTCCCAAAGACGACAAATTTTATAAAATCATAGTGATCAGTCGACCGTGACGTCACTATGACGTCATTATATGAAAACACATTTTCACTCCTATCTCATTAATGGAATGGAATTTTTCAATGAAATTTACGTCACATATAGTTCAAGTCAAGCGCATTCTACTCATATAATCAAAATTCATATTTTCTCTTAAAACGTGCGCGTACGCGCGCGTTGAAATATTTGTATGCTCAAATCGAGCTCAAAATTTTTTTGCACACGTTTCAGACCATTTGGAGCATTTTTTGAAAAATTGAAAAAATCGGACGGACGCGTACGCGCGCGCGCATATACGCACGCACAGCTCATATGCAATAACAATTTCACGTTTTTTCACTTTGATCGGATGTCTGAAATGTCAAGGAATATTTCTACCAAGTTTCAAGTCAATCCCACTCAAAATGACGTCATACGGGTCCGTCAAAGTTGAAATTCCGCGCGCGCGTCAATGGCGATATACAGTGCAACAATGCCAAAAAACTGCCAATTTTAAATCCGATTTTACTCGTCAGGATGGACGGTGACCCCCCATTTTCTTTACATATTCTGAAAGCTGATGAGTTGTACATGTCATTTCATGGGTTGGCAATGCTGGAAAAATGATGAAAAGATATCAAATTTCTTAATAAATCAAAACAAGTCAATTTTCAAAATGACGTCATCAAATTTCAAGTTTACTCGAGCGTATCTCACTTATCCTTAGTCAATTTTCACCCAGATTTCAGTATGCTGTAGCTTATTTAATACTCTATCAGTTATGTAATAACACAATTTTGATTGAATGACAGCATGACCTCATAAAAATGAATTGAAAGTAACCTTGTCGAATTTGACCAGTTTACGTGTTATCTCTATGGGAGTGCAGTTTTTCTGGAAATGAAAATTGACATGACTGTCTTTTTCGAGCACTAGCTCACTTATGCTTCGGTGAATTTCTCCCAGATTTTAATATGTTGTAGCTGGGACTTTGGGCTATCGTAATTGTGCATTTTGTTTTTTCATACGATGTCGGGATCACGTCAATAAACGTGGTTGAAATTAAAGCTTATATTCGTTGTATTGAAATATTTCTTTCTTTCTGCAACTTTCTTTGCAATAACTCAAGAAAAACATACCCTATCAACACCATATTTTGTACATGCTTAGTTCATGTCACGTTCATTATTTCATAAAATAACAACTACTTGATCAGATGCCATCTTGGTTATGTAAAGTAGGGTCAAAGGTCATAAATGTTTCATCCTGTATCTTGGTGAACACATGTCCTATCTTTCCCATATTTTGCACACGTAAAGACCATGTGACAAGGATCATATCACAAAATAACCACTTTTTGCTCAGATGACATCTTGTCTTTGCAAAGTGGGGTCAAAGGTCATATGTACTTCTTTCGTTATCGTCATTATGACGTGTTATCTCTATGGGAGGGAATTTTTCTAGATGTGAAAATTGACATGATTGTCTTTATCGAGCACTAGCTCACTCACCCTTCGATGAATTTCTCCCAGATTTTAATATGTTGTAGCTGAGACTTTGCGCTATCGTAATGTGTCCTCCGTTTTTTCATACGACGTCAAAAGCACGTCGAAAAACTCGGCTTAAGTAATCAAAGCTTAGCTTCATTAGGTGATCCGAGTATCCTCTCGGATCACCTTCTGTATCTGTACGGATTCTTTGTTGGTTCTTCTTCTTTATTTCTGGACAAAAGTTGTGTATCTACGTACTCAGAAAGTACTCAGAGTATCAACTTCAAACTCATACCATATATGTATCATGTCCCAAAGACGACAAATTTTATAAAATCATAGTGATCAGTCGACCGTGACGTCACTATGACGTCATTATATGAAAACACATTTTCACTCCTATCTCATTAATGGAATGGAATTTTTCAATGAAATTTACGTCACATATAGTTCAAGTCAAGCGCATTCTACTCATATAATCAAAATTCATATTTTCTCTTAAAACGTGCGCGTACGCGCGCGTTGAAATATTTGTATGCTCAAATCGAGCTCAAAATTTTTTTGCACACGTTTCAGACCATTTGGAGCATTTTTTGAAAAATTGAAAAAATCGGACGGACGCGTACGCGCGCGCGCATATACGCACGCACAGCTCATATGCAATAACAATTTCACGTTTTTTCACTTTGATCGGATGTCTGAAATGTCAAGGAATATTTCTACCAAGTTTCAAGTCAATCCCACTCAAAATGACGTCATACGGGTCCGTCAAAGTTGAAATTCCGCGCGCGCGTCAATGGCGATATACAGTGCAACAATGCCAAAAAACTGCCAATTTTAAATCCGATTTTACTCGTCAGGATGGACGGTGACCCCCCATTTTCTTTACATATTCTGAAAGCTGATGAGTTGTACATGTCATTTCATGGGTTGGCAATGCTGGAAAAATGATGAAAAGATATCAAATTTCTTAATAAATCAAAACAAGTCAATTTTCAAAATGACGTCATCAAATTTCAAGTTTACTCGAGCGTATCTCACTTATCCTTAGTCAATTTTCACCCAGATTTCAGTATGCTGTAGCTTATTTAATACTCTATCAGTTATGTAATAACACAATTTTGATTGAATGACAGCATGACCTCATAAAAATGAATTGAAAGTAACCTTGTCGAATTTGACCAGTTTACGTGTTATCTCTATGGGAGTGCAGTTTTTCTGGAAATGAAAATTGACATGACTGTCTTTTTCGAGCACTAGCTCACTTATGCTTCGGTGAATTTCTCCCAGATTTTAATATGTTGTAGCTGGGACTTTGGGCTATCGTAATTGTGCATTTTGTTTTTTCATACGATGTCGGGATCACGTCAATAAACGTGGTTGAAATTAAAGCTTATATTCGTTGTATTGAAATATTTCTTTCTTTCTGCAACTTTCTTTGCAATAACTCAAGAAAAACATACCCTATCAACACCATATTTTGTACATGCTTAGTTCATGTCACGTTCATTATTTCATAAAATAACAACTACTTGATCAGATGCCATCTTGGTTATGTAAAGTAGGGTCAAAGGTCATAAATGTTTCATCCTGTATCTTGGTGAACACATGTCCTATCTTTCCCATATTTTGCACACGTAAAGACCATGTGACAAGGATCATATCACAAAATAACCACTTTTTGCTCAGATGACATCTTGTCTTTGCAAAGTGGGGTCAAAGGTCATATGTACTTCTTTCGTTATCGTCATTATGACGTGTTATCTCTATGGGAGGGAATTTTTCTAGATGTGAAAATTGACATGATTGTCTTTATCGAGCACTAGCTCACTCACCCTTCGATGAATTTCTCCCAGATTTTAATATGTTGTAGCTGAGACTTTGCGCTATCGTAATGTGTCCTCCGTTTTTTCATACGACGTCAAAAGCACGTCGAAAAACTCGGCTTAAGTAATCAAAGCTTAGCTTCATTAGGTGATCCGAGTATCCTCTCGGATCACCTTCTGTATCTGTACGGATTCTTTGTTGGTTCTTCTTCTTTATTTCTGGACAAAAGTTGTGTATCTACGTACTCAGAAAGTACTCAGAGTATCAACTTCAAACTCATACCATATATGTATCATGTCCCAACGACGACAAATTTTATAAAATCATAGTGATCAGTCGACCGTGACGTCACTATGACGTCATTATATGAAAACACATTTTCACTCCTATCTCATTAATGGAATGGAATTTTTCAATGAAATTTACGTCACATATAGTTCAAGTCAAGCGCATTCTACTCATATAATCAAAATTCATATTTTCTCTTAAAACGTGCGCGTACGCGCGCGTTGAAATATTTGTATGCTCAAATCGAGCTCAAAATTTTTTTGCACACGTTTCAGACCATTTGGAGCATTTTTTGAAAAATTGAAAAAATCGGACGGACGCGTACGCGCGCGCGCATATACGCACGCACAGCTCATATGCAATAACAATTTCACGTTTTTTCACTTTGATCGGATGTCTGAAATGTCAAGGAATATTTCTACCAAGTTTCAAGTCAATCCCACTCAAAATGACGTCATACGGGTCCGTCAAAGTTGAAATTCCGCGCGCGCGTCAATGGCGATATACAGTGCAACAATGCCAAAAAACTGCCAATTTTAAATCCGATTTTACTCGTCAGGATGGACGGTGACCCCCCATTTTCTTTACATATTCTGAAAGCTGATGAGTTGTACATGTCATTTCATGGGTTGGCAATGCTGGAAAAATGATGAAAAGATATCAAATTTCTTAATAAATCAAAACAAGTCAATTTTCAAAATGACGTCATCAAATTTCAAGTTTACTCGAGCGTATCTCACTTATCCTTAGTCAATTTTCACCCAGATTTCAGTATGCTGTAGCTTATTTAATACTCTATCAGTTATGTAATAACACAATTTTGATTGAATGACAGCATGACCTCATAAAAATGAATTGAAAGTAACCTTGTCGAATTTGACCAGTTTACGTGTTATCTCTATGGGAGTGCAGTTTTTCTGGAAATGAAAATTGACATGACTGTCTTTTTCGAGCACTAGCTCACTTATGCTTCGGTGAATTTCTCCCAGATTTTAATATGTTGTAGCTGGGACTTTGGGCTATCGTAATTGTGCATTTTGTTTTTTCATACGATGTCGGGATCACGTCAATAAACGTGGTTGAAATTAAAGCTTATATTCGTTGTATTGAAATATTTCTTTCTTTCTGCAACTTTCTTTGCAATAACTCAAGA
Source organism: Diadema setosum (assembly GCF_964275005.1). Taxonomy (NCBI): domain Eukaryota; kingdom Metazoa; phylum Echinodermata; class Echinoidea; order Diadematoida; family Diadematidae; genus Diadema; species Diadema setosum. Next base: position 14,462 of record NW_027307682.1, on the reverse strand, counting down.
AAAACATACCCTATCAACACCATATTTTGTACATGCTTAGTTCATGTCACGTTCATTATTTCATAAAATAACAACTACTTGATCAGATGCCATCTTGGTTATGTAAAGTAGGGTCAAAGGTCATAAATGTTTCATCCTGTATCTTGGTGAACACATGTCCTATCTTTCCCATATTTTGCACACGTAAAGACCATGTGACAAGGATCATATCACAAAATAACCACTTTTTGCTCAGATGACATCTTGTCTTTGCAAAGTGGGGTCAAAGGTCATATGTACTTCTTTCGTTATCGTCATTATGACGTGTTATCTCTATGGGAGGGAATTTTTCTAGATGTGAAAATTGACATGATTGTCTTTATCGAGCACTAGCTCACTCACCCTTCGATGAATTTCTCCCAGATTTTAATATGTTGTAGCTGAGACTTTGCGCTATCGTAATGTGTCCTCCGTTTTTTCATACGACGTCAAAAGCACGTCGAAAAACTCGGCTTAAGTAATCAAAGCTTAGCTTCATTAGGTGATCCGAGTATCCTCTCGGATCACCTTCTGTATCTGTACGGATTCTTTGTTGGTTCTTCTTCTTTATTTCTGGACAAAAGTTGTGTATCTACGTACTCAGAAAGTACTCAGAGTATCAACTTCAAACTCATACCATATATGTATCATGTCCCAAAGACGACAAATTTTATAAAATCATAGTGATCAGTCGACCGTGACGTCACTATGACGTCATTATATGAAAACACATTTTCACTCCTATCTCATTAATGGAATGGAATTTTTCAATGAAATTTACGTCACATATAGTTCAAGTCAAGCGCATTCTACTCATATAATCAAAATTCATATTTTCTCTTAAAACGTGCGCGTACGCGCGCGTTGAAATATTTGTATGCTCAAATCGAGCTCAAAATTTTTTTGCACACGTTTCAGACCATTTGGAGCATTTTTTGAAAAATTGAAAAAATCGGACGGACGCGTACGCGCGCGCGCATATACGCACGCACAGCTCATATGCAATAACAATTTCACGTTTTTTCACTTTGATCGGATGTCTGAAATGTCAAGGAATATTTCTACCAAGTTTCAAGTCAATCCCACTCAAAATGACGTCATACGGGTCCGTCAAAGTTGAAATTCCGCGCGCGCGTCAATGGCGATATACAGTGCAACAATGCCAAAAAACTGCCAATTTTAAATCCGATTTTACTCGTCAGGATGGACGGTGACCCCCCATTTTCTTTACATATTCTGAAAGCTGATGAGTTGTACATGTCATTTCATGGGTTGGCAATGCTGGAAAAATGATGAAAAGATATCAAATTTCTTAATAAATCAAAACAAGTCAATTTTCAAAATGACGTCATCAAATTTCAAGTTTACTCGAGCGTATCTCACTTATCCTTAGTCAATTTTCACCCAGATTTCAGTATGCTGTAGCTTATTTAATACTCTATCAGTTATGTAATAACACAATTTTGATTGAATGACAGCATGACCTCATAAAAATGAATTGAAAGTAACCTTGTCGAATTTGACCAGTTTACGTGTTATCTCTATGGGAGTGCAGTTTTTCTGGAAATGAAAATTGACATGACTGTCTTTTTCGAGCACTAGCTCACTTATGCTTCGGTGAATTTCTCCCAGATTTTAATATGTTGTAGCTGGGACTTTGGGCTATCGTAATTGTGCATTTTGTTTTTTCATACGATGTCGGGATCACGTCAATAAACGTGGTTGAAATTAAAGCTTATATTCGTTGTATTGAAATATTTCTTTCTTTCTGCAACTTTCTTTGCAATAACTCAAGAAAAACATACCCTATCAACACCATATTTTGTACATGCTTAGTTCATGTCACGTTCATTATTTCATAAAATAACAACTACTTGATCAGATGCCATCTTGGTTATGTAAAGTAGGGTCAAAGGTCATAAATGTTTCATCCTGTATCTTGGTGAACACATGTCCTATCTTTCCCATATTTTGCACACGTAAAGACCATGTGACAAGGATCATATCACAAAATAACCACTTTTTGCTCAGATGACATCTTGTCTTTGCAAAGTGGGGTCAAAGGTCATATGTACTTCTTTCGTTATCGTCATTATGACGTGTTATCTCTATGGGAGGGAATTTTTCTAGATGTGAAAATTGACATGATTGTCTTTATCGAGCACTAGCTCACTCACCCTTCGATGAATTTCTCCCAGATTTTAATATGTTGTAGCTGAGACTTTGCGCTATCGTAATGTGTCCTCCGTTTTTTCATACGACGTCAAAAGCACGTCGAAAAACTCGGCTTAAGTAATCAAAGCTTAGCTTCATTAGGTGATCCGAGTATCCTCTCGGATCACCTTCTGTATCTGTACGGATTCTTTGTTGGTTCTTCTTCTTTATTTCTGGACAAAAGTTGTGTATCTACGTACTCAGAAAGTACTCAGAGTATCAACTTCAAACTCATACCATATATGTATCATGTCCCAAAGACGACAAATTTTATAAAATCATAGTGATCAGTCGACCGTGACGTCACTATGACGTCATTATATGAAAACACATTTTCACTCCTATCTCATTAATGGAATGGAATTTTTCAATGAAATTTACGTCACATATAGTTCAAGTCAAGCGCATTCTACTCATATAATCAAAATTCATATTTTCTCTTAAAACGTGCGCGTACGCGCGCGTTGAAATATTTGTATGCTCAAATCGAGCTCAAAATTTTTTTGCACACGTTTCAGACCATTTGGAGCATTTTTTGAAAAATTGAAAAAATCGGACGGACGCGTACGCGCGCGCGCATATACGCACGCACAGCTCATATGCAATAACAATTTCACGTTTTTTCACTTTGATCGGATGTCTGAAATGTCAAGGAATATTTCTACCAAGTTTCAAGTCAATCCCACTCAAAATGACGTCATACGGGTCCGTCAAAGTTGAAATTCCGCGCGCGCGTCAATGGCGATATACAGTGCAACAATGCCAAAAAACTGCCAATTTTAAATCCGATTTTACTCGTCAGGATGGACGGTGACCCCCCATTTTCTTTACATATTCTGAAAGCTGATGAGTTGTACATGTCATTTCATGGGTTGGCAATGCTGGAAAAATGATGAAAAGATATCAAATTTCTTAATAAATCAAAACAAGTCAATTTTCAAAATGACGTCATCAAATTTCAAGTTTACTCGAGCGTATCTCACTTATCCTTAGTCAATTTTCACCCAGATTTCAGTATGCTGTAGCTTATTTAATACTCTATCAGTTATGTAATAACACAATTTTGATTGAATGACAGCATGACCTCATAAAAATGAATTGAAAGTAACCTTGTCGAATTTGACCAGTTTACGTGTTATCTCTATGGGAGTGCAGTTTTTCTGGAAATGAAAATTGACATGACTGTCTTTTTCGAGCACTAGCTCACTTATGCTTCGGTGAATTTCTCCCAGATTTTAATATGTTGTAGCTGGGACTTTGGGCTATCGTAATTGTGCATTTTGTTTTTTCATACGATGTCGGGATCACGTCAATAAACGTGGTTGAAATTAAAGCTTATATTCGTTGTATTGAAATATTTCTTTCTTTCTGCAACTTTCTTTGCAATAACTCAAGAAAAACATACCCTATCAACACCATATTTTGTACATGCTTAGTTCATGTCACGTTCATTATTTCATAAAATAACAACTACTTGATCAGATGCCATCTTGGTTATGTAAAGTAGGGTCAAAGGTCATAAATGTTTCATCCTGTATCTTGGTGAACACATGTCCTATCTTTCCCATATTTTGCACACGTAAAGACCATGTGACAAGGATCATATCACAAAATAACCACTTTTTGCTCAGATGACATCTTGTCTTTGCAAAGTGGGGTCAAAGGTCATATGTACTTCTTTCGTTATCGTCATTATGACGTGTTATCTCTATGGGAGGGAATTTTTCTAGATGTGAAAATTGACATGATTGTCTTTATCGAGCACTAGCTCACTCACCCTTCGATGAATTTCTCCCAGATTTTAATATGTTGTAGCTGAGACTTTGCGCTATCGTAATGTGTCCTCCGTTTTTTCATACGACGTCAAAAGCACGTCGAAAAACTCGGCTTAAGTAATCAAAGCTTAGCTTCATTAGGTGATCCGAGTATCCTCTCGGATCACCTTCTGTATCTGTACGGATTCTTTGTTGGTTCTTCTTCTTTATTTCTGGACAAAAGTTGTGTATCTACGTACTCAGAAAGTACTCAGAGTATCAACTTCAAACTCATACCATATATGTATCATGTCCCAAAGACGACAAATTTTATAAAATCATAGTGATCAGTCGACCGTGACGTCACTATGACGTCATTATATGAAAACACATTTTCACTCCTATCTCATTAATGGAATGGAATTTTTCAATGAAATTTACGTCACATATAGTTCAAGTCAAGCGCATTCTACTCATATAATCAAAATTCATATTTTCTCTTAAAACGTGCGCGTACGCGCGCGTTGAAATATTTGTATGCTCAAATCGAGCTCAAAATTTTTTTGCACACGTTTCAGACCATTTGGAGCATTTTTTGAAAAATTGAAAAAATCGGACGGACGCGTACGCGCGCGCGCATATACGCACGCACAGCTCATATGCAATAACAATTTCACGTTTTTTCACTTTGATCGGATGTCTGAAATGTCAAGGAATATTTCTACCAAGTTTCAAGTCAATCCCACTCAAAATGACGTCATACGGGTCCGTCAAAGTTGAAATTCCGCGCGCGCGTCAATGGCGATATACAGTGCAACAATGCCAAAAAACTGCCAATTTTAAATCCGATTTTACTCGTCAGGATGGACGGTGACCCCCCATTTTCTTTACATATTCTGAAAGCTGATGAGTTGTACATGTCATTTCATGGGTTGGCAATGCTGGAAAAATGATGAAAAGATATCAAATTTCTTAATAAATCAAAACAAGTCAATTTTCAAAATGACGTCATCAAATTTCAAGTTTACTCGAGCGTATCTCACTTATCCTTAGTCAATTTTCACCCAGATTTCAGTATGCTGTAGCTTATTTAATACTCTATCAGTTTTAATCAATCCAAAATTTCGCTGGATGAAGTCTTCACCTCGTAAAAATAGATTGAAGGTAACCTCGTCAAATTTGATCCATTTGCGAGTTATCTCTATAGGAGTGCAGTTTTTCTTGAAATGAAAATCAACATGACTGTCTTTATCGAGCACTATCTAACTTATCCTACGGTGAATTTCTCCCAGATTTTAATGTGTTAGCTGAGACTTTGCGCTATCGGTAATGTGTCCTCCGTTTTTTTTTTTCATACGACGTCGAAATCACGTCGAAAAACTTCGCTTAAATTAAAGCTTAGCTTCGATGTATTTACATATTTCTTTCTTTTTGCACATTTCTTTGCAATAACACATGAAAGACATTCCCTAGTACCCCCATATTTTGAACGTGTTTAGTTCATGTGACGTACATTATTTTATAAGGTCACAACTACTTGATCGAACACCATCTTGGGTAGGTAAATTAGGGTCAAAGGTCATAAATTTATCATCCTGTATCTTGGTGAATACATGTCCTATCTTTCCAATATTTCGCACACACAAAGACCACGTTACCAAGATCATTTCACAAAATAACCAGTTTTTTCTTAGATGCCATTTTAGCTGTGCAAAGTGGGGTCAATGGTCAAATATACTTCATTATGTATCTTCGTTATAGTGTATACCGACTTTGGTACCAAAGATGGCAGACCTGACTCTCTTTTCTGAATGAGAATCCAAATATCACATGGCCAATGTCCATAACCACAGATGAAACCTTTACGGTCATGCCTATTGGGATCAGGACTCAAATCATTGATTTTCGAAAAGAGTACTAGCTCACTTACCCTTCGGTGAATTTCTCCCAGATTTTTATATGTTGTAGCTGAGACTTTGCGCTATCGTACGTGTCCCTTTTCTTTTTCATACGGTGTCGGGATCACGTCCAAAAACGTGGTTAAAATTAAAGGTTATCTTCGATGTATTTTCATATTTCTTTCTTTCTCCAATTTTCTTTGCAATAACTCAAGAAGAATAGCCCCTATCACCCCCATATTTTGCACATGTTTAGTTCATGGTAAGTACATTATTTCATAAAATAACAACTACTTGATCAGACACCGTCTTGACATGTAAATAAGGGTCAAAGATCATAAATGTTTCATCCTGTATTTTAGTCAATACATGTCCTATCTCTCCCATATGTTGCACACGCAAAGACCATGTCACATCGATCATTTCACAAAGTAATCACTTTTTGTTCAGATGCCATCTTGGCTGTGCAAAGTGGGCTCAATGATCAAATATACTTCATTCTGTATCCTCGTTATAGTGTGAACGGAATTTGGTACCATAAATGGCAGACCTGACTCCCTTTTCAAAATCAGTATCCAAACATCACACAGCCAATATCCCTAAACACAGATGAAACCTGTATAGTCATGCCTATATTGGGATCAAAACTCAAACCACTGATTTTCAAAAGATCGGATCACCTAATTTGTCAGTCTTGACAAATTCCAAGTCTAGTTAGGTGATCCGAGTATCCTCTCGGATCACCTTCTGTATCTGTACGGATTCTTTGTTCTTCTTCTTTCTTTCTTTCTGGACAAAAGTTGTGTTTCGATTAGCTCAGAAAGTGCTCTTCCTATCAATGTCAAACTTATACCATATATGTATCGTCTCCCAAAGACGACAGATCAAGTAAAATCATTGTGATCAGTCGACCGTGACGTCACTATGACGTCATTATATGAAAACACATTTTCATTCATATCTCATTAATGGAATGGAATTTTTCAATGAAATTTACGTCACATATATTTCAAGTCAAGCGAATTCTACACAAATTCTCAAAATTGATATATACCCTTAAAACGTGCGCGTACGCGCGCGTTGAAATATTTGTATGCTCCAATCGAGCTCAAAATTTTTTTGCACACGTTTCAGACCATTTGGAGCATTTTTTGAAAAATTGAAAAATTTGGACGGACGCGTACGCGCGCGCGCATATACGCACGCACAGCTCATATGCAACAGAAATTTTCCGTTTTTACACTTTGATCGGATGTCTAAAATGTCAAGGAATATTTCTACCAAGTTTCAAGTCAATCCGACTCAATATGACGTCATACGGGCCCGTCAAAGTTGAAATTCCGCGCGCGCGTCAATGGCGATATACAGTGCAACTATGCCAAAAAGCCGCAAATTTTAAATCCGATTTTACTCGTGAGGATGGACGGTGACCCCCCATTTTCTTTACATATTTTGAAAGCTGATGAGTTGTACATGTCATTTCATGGGGTGGCAATGCTGGCAAAATGATTGAAAGATATCAAATTTCTTAATAAAATAAAAAAGTAAATTTTCAAAATGACGTCATCAAATTTCAAGTTTGTTCGAGCATATCTCAGTAATCCTTTGTCAATTTTCACCCAGATTTCAGTATGTTGTAGCTTATTAAATGCCCTTTCATTAATGTAATAAAGGTATTTTGATTAGATGACGACATCACCTCGTAAAAATGGATTGAATGTAATCTTGTCAAATTTGACCAGTTTACGTGTTATCTCTATGGCAGTGCAGTTTTTCTGGAAATGAAAATTGACATTACTATCTTTATTGAGCACTAGCTCACTTATGCTTCGGTGAATTTCTCCAAGATTTTGATATGTTGTAGCTGAGACTTTGGGCTATCGTTAATGTGCCCTTCGTTTTTTCATACGATGTCGGGATCACGTCAAAAGACTTGGTTGACATTAAAGTTTATCTTCGATGTATTGAAATATTTCTTTCTTTTTGCAACTTTATGTGCAATAACTCAAGAAAAACATACCCTATCACCACCATATTTTGCACATGTTTAGTTCATGTCACGAACATTATTTCATAAAATAACAACTACTTAATAAGACGCCATCTTGTGTATGTAAATTAGGGTCAAAGGTCATAAATGGTTCATCCTGTATCTAAGTGAATATATGTCCTATCTCTCCCATATTTTGCACACGCAAAGATCATGTTACAAGAATCATTTCACAAAATAACCACTCTTTGCTCAGATGCCATCTTGTCTGTGCAAAGTGGGGTCATAAGGTCATATGTACTTCTTTTTGTTTCTTCGTTATGACGTGTTATCTCTATGGGAGGGAATTTTTCTAGATGTGAAAATTGAAATGATTGTCTTTATCGAGCACTAGCTCACTTACCCTTCGGTGAATTTTTCTCAGATTTTAATATGTTGTAGCTGAGACTTTGCACTATCAGGACTCGAGTCATTGATTAAAAAAAATCGGATCACCTTAATTTGTCAGTGATGACAAATTACAATCTCTAGTGTTAAACTTCCCGTTGTCACAAAAAAGTTCTTTCTCCTCAAATGTTGTGTAGAGGTTAGCTCAGAAAGTCCTCATCCTATCAATGTCAAAATTATACCATATATGTATCATGTCCCAAAGACGACAGATCTAATAAAATCATAGTGATCAATCGACCGTGACGTCACTATGACGTCATTATATGAAAAGACATTCTCATTCATATCTCATTAATGAAATGGAATTTTTCAATGAAATTTACATGAGATATATTTCACATCAAGCTGATTCTACTCATCTTCTCAAAATGTATCTGTACAATTAAAACGTGCGCGTACGCGCGCGTTGAAATATTTGTATGCTCCAATCGAGCTCAAAATTTTTTTGCCCACGTTTCAGACCATTTGGAGCATTTTTTGAAAAATTGAAAAAATCGGACGGACGCGTACGCGCGCGCACTTATACGCACGCACAGCTCATATGCAATAGAAATTTCCCGTTTTTTCACACAAATCGGATGTCTGAAATGTCAAGGAATATTTCTACCAAGTTTCAAGTCAATCCGACTCAATATGACGTCATACGGGCCCGTCAAATTTGAAATTCCGCGCGCGCGTCAATGGCGATATACAGTGCAACTATGCCAAAAGACCGCAAATTTTAAATCCGATTTTACTCGTCAGGATGGACGGTGACCCCCTATTTTCTTTACATATTCTGAAAGCTGATGAGTTGTACATGCCATTTCATGGGTTGGCGATGCTGAAAAAATGATTAAAAGATATCAAATTTCTTAATAAAATAAAGAGAGTAAATTTTCAAAATGACGTCATCAAATTTCAAAGTCACTCGAGCGTATCTCACTTATCCTTTGCCAATTTTGACCCAAATTTCAGTATGTTGTAACTTATTAAATGCTTTTTCATAAATTTAGAACAAAATTTTGTTTAGATGACGGCATCACCTCGTAAAAATGAATTTAAAGTAACCTTGTCAAATTTGGCCAGTTTGCGTGTTATCTCTATGGGAGTGCAGCTTTTCTGGAAATGAAAATTGACATTACCATCTTTATCGAGCACTAGCTCACTTACCCTTTGGTGAATTGCTCCCAGATTTTAATATGTTGTAGCTGAGACTTTGCGCTATCGTTGTGTTGCCCTTTGTTTCTTCATACTATTTCTGGATGACGTCAAAAAACTTCGTTGAAATTAAAGCTTATCTTCGATGTATTGAGACATTTCTTTCTTTATGCAACTTTCTTTGCAATAACTCAAGAAAAACAGGCCCAATCACCCCCATATTTTGCACATGTTTAGTTCATGTCACATACATTATTTCATAAAACAACAACTACTTGATCAGACGCCATCTTGGGTATGTAAATTAGGGTCAAAGGTCATAAATGTTTTATCATGTATCTTGGTGAATAGATGTCCTATCTTTCCCATATTTTGCACACGAAAAGACCATATAACAGGGATCATTTCACAAACTAATCACTTTTTGTTCAGATGCCATCTTGTCTGTGCAAAGTGGGGTCAAATATCAAATATACTTCATTCTGTATCTTAGTTAGTGTGTACGGAATTGTGTACCATAGATGGCAGGTCTGACTCCCTTTTCTATATGAGAATCCAAACATCACACAGCCAATGTCCCTATTAACACAGATGAAACCTGTTTGGTCATGCCTATTGGGATCGGGACTAAAATCATTGATTTCCGAAGAGATCGGATCACCTAATTTGTCAGTCTTGACAAATTCCAAGTCTAGTTGGTTCTTCTTCTTCTTCTTCTTCTTTATTTCTGGACAAAATTTGTGTAGAGGTTAGCTCAGAAAGTCCTCTTCCTATCAATTTCAAAATTATACCATATATGTATCATGTCCCAAAGACGACAGATCTAATGTATAATAGTGATCAGTCGACCGTGACGTCACTGTGACGTCATTATATGAAAACACATTCTCAATCATATCTCACTAATGGAATAGAGTTTTTCAATGAAATTTACGTCACATATATTACAAGTTATGCGCATTCTACTCATATTCTCAAAATTCATATTTTCTCTTAAAACGTGCGCGTACGCGCGCGTTGAAATATTTGTATCCTCAAATCGAGCTCAAAATTTTTTTGCACACGTTTCAGACCATTTGGAGCATTTTTTGAAAAATTGAAAAAATCGGACGGACGCGTACGCGCGCGCACATATACGCACGCACAGCTCATATGCAATGAAAATTTCCCGTTTTTTCACTTTGATCGGATGTCTGAAATGTCAAGGAATATTTCTACCAAGTTTCAAGTCAATCCCACTCAAAATGACGTCATACGGGCCCGTCAAAGTTGAAATTCCGCGCGCACGTCAATGGCGATATACAGTACAACAATGCCAAAAAACCGCCAATTTTAAATCCGATTTTACTCGTCAGGATGGACGGTGACCCCCCATTTTCTTTACATATTCTGAAAGCTGATGAGTTGTACATGTCATTTCATGGGTTGGCAATGCTGGAAAAATGATGAAAAGATATCAAATTTCTTAATAAATCAAAACAAGTCAATTTTCAAAATGACGTCATCAAATTTCAAGTTTACTCGAGCGTATTTCACTTATCCTTAGTCAATTTTCACCCAGATTTCAGTATGCTGTAGCTTATTTAATACTCTATCAGTTATGTAATAACACAATTTTGATTGAATGACAGCATGACCTCATAAAAATGAATTGAAAGTAACCTTGTCGAATTTGACCAGTTTACGTGTTATCTCTATGGGAGTGCAGTTTTTCTGGAAATGAAAATTGACATGACTGTCTTTTTCGAACACTAGCTCACTTATGCTTCGGTGAATTTCTCCCAGATTTTAATATGTTGTAGCTGAGACTTTGGGCTATCGTGAATGTGCATTTTGTTTTTTCATACGATGTCGGGATCACATCAATAAACGTGGTTGAAATTAAAGCTTATATTCGTTGTATTGAAATATTTCTTTCTTTCTGCAACTTTCTTTGCAATAACTCAAGAAAAACATACCCTATCAACACCATATTTTGTACATGCTTAGTTCATGTCACGTTCATTATTTCATAAAATAACAACTACTTGATCAGATGCCATCTTGGTTATGTAAAGTAGGGTCAAAGGTCATAAATGTTTCATCCTGTATCTTGGTGAATACACCTCCTATCTTTCCCATATTTTGCACACGTAAAGACCATGTGACAAGGATCATATCACAAAATAACCACTTTTTGCTCAGATGACATCTTGTCTTTGCAAAGTGGGGTCAAAGGTCATATGTACTTCTTTCTTTATCGTCATTATGACGTGTTATCTCTATGGGAGGGATTTTTTCTAGATGTGAAAATTGACATGATTGTCTTTATCGAGCACTAGCTCACTCACCCTTCGATGAATTTCTCCCAGATTTTAATATGTTGTAGCTGAGACTTTGCGCTATCGTAATGTGTCCTCCGTTTTTTCATACGACGTCAAAAGCACGTCGAAAAACTCGGCTTAAGTAATCAAAGCTTAGCTTCATTAGGTGATCCGAGTATCCTCTCGGATCACCTTCTGTATCTGTACGGATTCTTTGTTAGGTGATCCGAGTATCCTCTCGGATCACCTATTGTTTCTGTACGGAATCTTTATTTCTTTCTCCTCAAAAATTGTGCAGAGGTTAGCTCAGAAAGTGCATTGCCTATGAATGTTAAACTTATACCATGTATGTATCATGTCGCAAAGACGACAGCGCAAGTAAAATCATAGTGATCAGTCGACCGTGACGTCACTATGACGTCATTATATGAAAACACATTTTCATGCCTATCTCATTAATGGAATGAAATATTTCAATGAAATTTACGTCACATATATTTCAAGTCAAGTGAATTTTACTCATATTCTCAAAACGCGCACGTACGCGCGCGTTGAAATATTTGTATGCTCAGATTGAGCTCAAAATTTTTTTGCACACGTTTCAGACCATTTGGAGCATTTTTTGAAAAATTGAAAAAATCGGACGGACGCGTACGCGCGCGCGCATATACGCACGCACAGCTCATATGAAATTGTGATTTCCAGTTTTTTCACTTTGATCGGATGTATAAAATGTCAAGGAATATTTCTACCAAGTTTCAAGTCAATCCAACTCAATATGACGTCATACGGGCCCGTCAAAGTTGAAATTCCGCGCGCGCGTCAATGGCGATATACAGTGCAACCATGCCAAAAAACTGCCAATTTTAAATCCGATTTTACTCGTCAGGATGGACGGTGACCCCCCATTTTCTGTACATATTTTGAAAGCTGATGAGTTGTACATGTCACATCATGGGGTGGCAATGCTGACAAAATGATCAAAAGATATCAAATTTCTCAATAAAGTAAAAAAAGTAAATTTTAAAAAAGACGTCATCAAATTTCAAGTTCACTCGAGCGTATCTCACTAGTCCTTAGTCAATTTTCACCCAGATTTCAGTATGTTGTAGCTTATTTAATGTTCTTTCAAACATAACATTACAATATTTTGATTGGATAACGGTATCACCTCGTAAAAATGGATTGAAAGTAATCTTGTCAAATTTGACCAGTTTACGTGTTATCTCTATGGGAGTGCAGTTTTTCTGGAAATGAAAATTGACATGACTATCTTTATCGAGCACTAGCTCACTTACCCTTCGGTAAATTTCTCCCAGATTTTAATATGTTGTAGCTGAGACTTTGCGCTACCGTAAATGTGCCCTTCGTTTTTTCATACAGTGTCGGAATCACGTCAAATATTTTGGTTGAAATTCAGGCTTATCTTCGATGTTTTGAGATATTTCTTTCTTTCTGCAACTTTCTTTGCAATAACTCAAGAAAAACACGCCCTATCACCCCCATATTCTGCACATGTTTAGTTCATGTCACGTACATTATTTCATAAATTAACAACTACTTGATTGGACACCATCTTGGGTATGTAAATTAGGGTCAAAGGTCATAAGTGTTTCATCCTGTATCTCATTGAATACATGTCCTATCTTTCCCATATTTTGCAAACGCAAAGACCATGTTACAAGGATCATTTCACAAGATAACCACTTTTTACTTAGATGCCATCTTGTCTGTGCAAATTGAGGTCAAAGGTCATATGTACTTCCTTTTGTATCTTCGTTATGACGTGTTATCTCTATGGGAGGGAATTTTTTTAAATGTGAAAATTGACATGATTGTCTTTATCGAGCACTAGCTCACTTATCCTTCGGTGAATTTCTCCCAGATTTTAATATGTTGTAGCTGAGACTTTGCGCTATCGTTAAATTTCATTTTGTTCTTCATACGATGTCGGGATCACGATAAAAAACTTGGTTGAAATTAAAGCTTATCTTCTATGTATTGAGATATTTCTTTCTTTCTGCAACTTTCTTTGCAATAACTCAAGAAAAACACGCCCTATCACCCCCATATTCTGCACATGTTTAGTTCATGTCACGTACATTATTTCATAAAATAACAACTACTAGATCGGACAACATCTTGGGTATGTAAATTAGGGTCAAAGGTCATAAATGTTTCATCTTGTATCTTGGCGAATACCTGTCCTATCTTTCCCATATTTTGCACACGTATAGACGATGTCGCAAGAATCATTTCACAAAATAACCACTTTTTCCTCAGATGCCATCTTGGGAGTGCAAAGGTGGGTCAAAGGTCATACGTACTTGTTGCTGTTTCTTCGTTATAGTGTATACAGAATTTGGTACCAAACTTGGCAGATATGACTCCCTTTGCTAAATGAGAATGCAAACATCACACGGCCAATGTCTCTAAACACAGATGAAACTTGTATGGTCATGCCTATTGCGATCAGGACTCGAATCATTGATAAAAAAAATCGGATCACCTTAATTTGTCAGTAATGACAAATTACAATCTCTAGTTATTATTATCATTATTATTATTATTATTATTATTATTATTATTAGTAGTAGTAGTAGTAGTAGTAGTAGTAGTAGTAGTAGCAGTAGTAGTAGTAGTAGTTGTAGTAGTAGTAGTAGTAGTAGCAGTAGTAGTAGTAGTAGTAGTAGTA